>NC_029788.2:7186600-7198411 GCF_000816755.2 Arachis ipaensis
ACAAATCTTGTAATCTTTTCTTCTTCTCTTCTTCGAAACGACATCGTTTTTTAATCAGATACATCTCTCCCAAATTTTTTAGTTGCCTAGACACCAAAAAAGATATATATATATATATCCAAAAGACATTCGTTTGAAGCATAAAATACAAACTATCAAACACAAACAAAAACCTTACTATTGTAGCTGGTGAATAGTCATAGGCTCATAGCTCCAATCTATTCGCCAGCTTCAGGGGTAGAAAATAAAGAAATACATTAATTAAAGACTGATGGCATAAGTTTAAAGTTCATTAGCTTTTGATGAATAAGTAGATTCTTGTTGCGCTTCTGAATCACCAAAGCATGGTACTTGTTAGTCTTATTAGCTTCATCTTTTGCCAGCAGCATGAGGTCGAACAAGTATGATTCAGTTTCTTTTGCGAAACTTAATTCTCTGCAACCAAGGATCTTTACTAGCCTCAGTTTCACGTTATGCTGCCAACTGTTATACTCATTGATAGCAGACATCGCCATATACCTCACGGTAGGGCTCTTGACGTCCACAGTTAATGGAAGATTGACACTTAAAATAAGTGATGCTGACTCTGGCCTGCTGAAGGCAGAGTAGAAGAGAGGAGCAAAGCAAAAGAAAAACACCATAATCATAACAAGCCGTTTGGTTCTCATTATCATGATAGCTTTGTTTTTGTCGTCGTGGTGTTTGTTGCAATTTATAGTAAGCGCGGGTCGTTGAATATTGACTCTTGAATTTACCTAATGTATATTTGTCCTAACACTTCCTTATGAGTCATCATTAGGGTGGTTAAAATGATTAAAAAATTTAAACAGTGAAAGAACTAAATAGATAAAATTGAATGGAAAGCCATGGCACTACCATTCACAATCACAGTTAGGGAATCTTGTTCGGAGCTTCTCGACAAGGATAGAGACAGTGTGAAGGAGTTGTTCATTTTAATCCTCTATATTTTACCTTTATCAATAGCTCAATCGTTTTCTTTTTCTTGGCACATATCCTCTAATCCAATAGGTGAACGGTTAATTTGTCAAATTTTATTCAAGAATTTATTATTTTTTAATAAATTATTATAAGCATAAGATAAATTCGAATTTAAAAAATATCATTTATATTATAAGATATGAATTCATCTTCTATTAATTAGAATACGACATATTTACGATATTAATTAACCTTACATTTGTGAAAAAAAAATCTAAAATAAAAAAAAAATTATGTAAAATGAGAACATAAATTAATTCTTCAGGACAAAGAATTTACTCGTCGGGTGTGCAACAAAATGGAATTGTCACACTCAAACATCACTCCAGTATCACTGTTTCTCATATGGCAAATGAGATACATACTTACAACCATATATCCACTACTACTAGATATTTTGATTTATTTTTCGAAAGAAAAACGAAAGAGAAGAAGAAGTGAAATATTTTTGGAGAATACAAAAGATTGCACATCCTTTTATAGCTGCTGAAAATTTGTCATAACGTATCTCGTTTACACTGTAAATGTCATAATTCTTCATGTATCTCGTTTACAGTGTAAACGAAATAAGATTGCATGTATCTCGTTTACACTATAAATGAAAGATGCATGTCTACTTTTTCGTTTACACTGTAAATGAGATACGTATATAATCTTATTTTGTTTACACTATAAATAAGATAAAAGATAAAATAAATTTTCATAAAAATGCTAATGAATATTTTGATAAATAAAATATTTTTTATTTTTTTTTTAAAAATCCCCAACCTAAAAGTATCATAATTCGTAACAATTTAAATTTTAATTAAAAAATGAGTTACAAATTTTGTATAGCGTCATTATCGAGAATGCCGATTTTATTCATGATGCCATTAATAAAATATTAGCAGTTAAGTTTTTAAAGTGGTGTCTGATCTTAAATTGTCAGACTAAAATAGTATTTAAATTTTTAATTATATTAATTACATTTTTAAATTTGATAAAAATATATTATATTAGTCTAAACCGCATAATAAATTACTTAATAAAAAAAATAAAAATTTTAATGTGGTGTATTTTTATCAATTTCAAAGACATATTAATTGATACAATTAAGATTTTAGAAATTATTTTAATGCATATATAGAGTCAATTTGAGAGACTACTTTAACCTAACAAATTGAAAAACAGTACAAGTGAGCGTACAAGCATTTCTTAAACCAAGTCTCCAATCAAATTGTCGCGCACTTTTTACTCTTCATGCATATGCGTTCCTCTTTTTGCTTTTCCTCCTTTTTTGTTATCTTTTTTTCTTCTACGTGCTCTTTCTTAAACATTGTCGTCGTCGCCACCGTCGTCATAAGTGCGTGCCATCACTGCCTTATCATCTTTCTTCTTTCTTCTTTTTTATTATCTTTTTAATATATACATAACATCATTATTATGTAAATAAACTAAAATAATCACAATAAATAATTTTTTTTTGTAATTTGGGCCAAGGAATTTTTGGCTATCTTGTGAGTGTATATTGTTAGTGACACTATACTATGCTCTTATCATATAATTTAAATACAAAAATATTTATAAAATTATAAAATATTAAGAACTAAATTTTAAAAATGTCTTTAAGATTGTCCACAATGACTAGAGTTGGCAATAAAATAGGGTAGGATAGGATAGAGTTTGGATTTTACTCTAACTCTATCTTGGGGTGTTCACGGATGGGATCCAATCCACATATCCGCAGTGGTTATCCAAATCCGATCTGAAAATTGCGAATATGGATCTGATCTGCATGGCTATCGGATTGGATCCGATCTGCACACTAATAAGATCGGATTATGGATTTTGTGTAGGGGTCCTCATATCCGATCCGAATATCCTCGTATCTGCAAAAATAAAGAAATAAATAAATAAATATTCTTTTTATGTTTTATTTCAACTAATAATTATCATATTATTGTATTAGTTTAATTTATTATTTAAGAAAAGTATGTTTAATATTATTTTAAGAGTAAACATATTTAAAAGAATAGAAAAAATGAATTTTGTTGATATTTTTTAATAAAAATAAGCTTTTAAAATATTTTTGTGTTTTGCGGATATACCCGATATCTGATCTGATCCGATCCGATCCGATCCACAAATGTATGTGCGGATCGGATCCAAGCTTAAAAACTGCAGATATTGTATCAAATCCAATCCGATCCAATGATTTTAGTGTGGATCGGGTCGAAATTTTGGTCATATCCAATCTGATCTAATCCGCGTTCACCCCTAACTCTACCCGCAAGTTAAAAACTTTCTTAAAACTCAATCCTACCCTATCCATGGACTGAGAATCTCTCAACCCTAACTCGAATACTAAAGTTCTCAACCCTACCTTATTCGACCCTACCCGCAGAAAAATCAAAATTTTTCAAGTAAATATACAATTCAATCATTGTAAATTTCATACATATATTAATAAAATAGAAAATAAAAAATAAGTTCAAAATAAAATTAAAAATAATAAAATCTTAAAGAAATCTAACATAAAATTACAAATAGCATGATCATTAAATTCTTAATAAAATTAAAACAACACAAAAAAATAAATATCTTGTCACTCTTTTTCTAACTCTAAGTTCTTGTAACATTACTACTCTTTAAATAATAAATGTACTAAATTAATAATTTAAATCATTAGTTTAGTAATTACTTTGAGCTTTATAATAAGAAAGTCATGGATTCAATACTCACTTCTTTCACTAAATATATCATTTTTAAATATATATCATATAATATATTAGGAGTTCGAGTAGGGTAGGACAACATATACCCTGAACCCACACCCGATCCTAAAACAATTTATGACAATTACATTAATTACGTTTTTAAATTTGACAAAAGTTTCATATTAATTTATATCGATGTGATGAATCCCTTTATGAAAAAAATTAAAAGACTAAGATGGTATATTTTTATTAGAGAAATGACAGGGGCCATCAGAATTTATTTTTTTTTGTCCATTACTTAACTATCAACTCAATTCTTTTAGTGTAATTTCTTTAGTCTAATAACCCAATCAACAACATACTTTATCTCATACTTTAAATATTGATGGCTAACTTTCTTTCTCACTTCTTGCAATATCATCTGACGGAAGAAAAATAAATTAATTTTCAATCAAGATAACATCTATTTTCAAAGAGTAATCCTAGAAATTAAAGGGGTAGCCAGAAACTATGAGGAAGTTTTAGAACTTATAGAGAGAAGCATCAAGTTGGCTGGATGGAAGCCACCGGAAGCCACTGGAAGCATCAAGTTTTAGAACTTTCAGAGTGACAAATTCGATCTTAATTGGTTGGAAGCCATAGAAATATGGCTGGAGCAAACTTAACATTGATGGCTCGGTCATCCAAGTTTCAAATTCTGGCTCGTGTGGCAGCATTCTCAGAGATTCAAACGGCCTGGTTATGGCAGGATTCATGATAAACATTGAAAAGGTAACCATCACTAATGCAGAACTTTGGACAATCTACACAGGTCTTAAAATTGCAATTGATATGGGAATGGAAAAGATACAGGTAGAGATAGATTCTACCTGTGCAGTGAATCTGTTGCAGCATACATCTACGGACCTCCATGATAGCACCTCCCTCATCCGTGCAATTAAAGAGCTCCAAGCGAATCCGGGTGACTTCCGAGTAAACCACATCTTGAGGAAAGCCAATTTCAGTCCGACGTGAGGATGGCTCCGACCATGCACCACTCATTCTTGATACTAACCCTCCAGCCCATCGCTCTAAAAGAATGTTTAAGTTTCAAGAACGGTGGTGCGGTGTTGAAGAGATAAAACAGAGAATCAGGGAGGCTTGGAGCACGAGGATAGATGGATCGACAATGTATATCCTAGCATAGAAACTGAAGATTTGTAGGCATTCATTGGTCCAATGGCAGTAGTCTACTCAGTCCAATTCAGCCAAAGTAATAAAATAAATTCAGGAGGAGATTAGTACACTAAGGGCTGCAAGGGTACAAGGTGGGGAACACATCAATGAACTTGAGAGAAGGCTTGAAGTGGCCTTTAACAATGAAGAGAGATTCTAGAGGGACAAATCTATAATCAAATGGCTTCAAGCAGGAGATAAAAACACCCAATTTTTTCACTACTACGCCAAGCTACGATGCAAATGTAATAAAATCTGGAGACTAAAAGGCCTGGATGGAGTAATGGCTATGAGTAACGAAGATATAGCAAATGTGACTGAAAAATTTTAAAAATATTTTTGCAGAAGGTGATACAGAGGACTCTAACGAAATATTTAATGAATTTGAAGCAAAAGTGACCCCAAATCTGAATCGGAAATTGATAAGGCCAGTTTCATTTGAAGAAGTTAAAAGAGCCACATTTAGCATTCACCCTCAGAGTTTTCCAGGAGAGGATGGTTTCACTGCAAAATTCTTTCACTTTTACTGGGATATTGTTGGAAATTATTTTTTTTGGACAGTTTGGAGTTTTTTCTCAGGTGGACGGATTTTGAAAGGATTCAATCACATACAAATTTGCCTTATACCAAAGATCCAAGACGCACAAGACATGACTCAGGTAAGATCTATTAGCCTTTCCTCCGTATGCTACAAAATCATCTTCAAGGTCTTGGTTCATCAGTTACAAGGTATAATGAATATACTTATGAGTCATAATCAGAGTGCATTTTTAAAGGGGAGACTTATATCTGATAATATCCTTGTTGCCCATGAGTGCATGCATTATCTAAAGAATAAAAAAAAGAGTAGAGATACATAGATGGCACTGAAACTAGATATGAGCAAGGTGTATGATAGAGTGGAATGGAAATTTCTCTGGTTTATGATAGAAAATATCGGTTTTGATGCTAAATGGATTGGGTGGATACAGGAGATGGTGACGACCATTTCTTACTCTGTTGTTGTGGAAGAGCAACCCTATGGTTTCTTTAAATCAACTAGAGGTATCCGCCAAGGAGACCTTCTATCCCCATACATTTTTCTTTTTTGTGCAGAAGGCCTCTCCTTCTTGCTACACAAGGCAGAGCAAAACAACCGCATTCAGGGTATTCAGCTAAATCAACGGTGTCCTAGAGTCAACCATCTCCTCTTTGCAGATGATTCTATTCTCTTTTGTAAAGCCTCATATCAAAGTTGTGATAATATTTGAGCTCTTTTAGATGCTTATGAATGGTATAGTGGGCAAAAGGTGAATTTAGCCAAGTGCGCACTGTTTTTCAGCAACAATACTTCTCAAAATATGAGACTTTTGTTAGTGGACAAGATGGACATTACACATGTGAGATTAAAAAAAAAATACCTAGACTTACCCTCTCTCATCCAGAGATAAAAAAAAAAAGCAACCTTTGGCATAAATAAAGATAAAGTTAGGAAAACAGTGGAAGGATGGAAGAGGAAACTTCTCTCAGCAGGAGGTCGGCATGTTTTGATAAAAGTAGTGGGAGAATCTATTCCAATATATACCTTATCATGCTTTAAGCTACCTGACACGTTGATTCAAGAAATCCACAGTATCCTAATACAATTTTGGTGGGGGAAGAAATACACCAAAAGGAAGATATCATAGGTAAGCTGGGAGAAACTATCAAGGCTTAAGTCAGATACGGGGTTGGGGTTCAAAGACCTAAGAGTCCAAAACCTAGCCTTACTTGAAAACCAATGTTGGAGAATTATAACAAAGCCTAATTCACTACTAGCTAGAATGCTCAAAGAAAAATACTTTAGGTATACTGACATAATGAAAGTAGAGATAGAAAACTTATCTTCCTGGGGCTGGAGAAGTGTCTTGGAAGGAAGGAAGGTCATTAAGAAGGGACTCCTCTAAAAAATTGACTCTGGCACAAACATCAACATCTATTCAAATCCATGGTTGCCTCCTATACAAGGGCTCTCCACCCCAGAACTGTTGAGCACCATCACCCCAGTGCATACGCTGGCAACAGTCAATCAATTGGTGTGTCCAAACAGAAAATGAAACCAACAATTAGTGAAAGATATTTTTCCAACCCAAATATCATAAAGGATATTGTCAACTCAAATTAGGGAGGGAGAGGATAAAGCTCACTAGCTCTTTCACAAATTTGGGCAGTTTGAAGTCTCCTCGGAATATCGAGTTGCATACAATTTTAATCACCCACCAATTGAATTCATCCCAAAATTGGTTGCAAGAAAAGAAATATGAAAGGAGTTCTGAAAATTGAAATTACCCCCAAAAATTTTGTTCTTCCTCTGGTGTGCCTTGCTAGAGAGCCTTCTGGTCATGGCGAACCTCCAACGGCGAGCTACAACAGCAACTCCACAACGCCCTTCCTGCCATGGAGAGGAGGAGACTATCATGCACTGCCTATTTCGCTGCATTAGAGTACAAAAAATTTGAATCAGAAGCCCTTTCAATGGAATCATAATAGGAGAAGACAAAAAACAATTTTACCAGCAAGATAAGAAAGCACACTTCCAACACTTGAAGATGATGGAGAATGTTAAACTGAAAAAGTTGAATATTTATTGTTGGTGAATATGAAAGTCTTGCGATGAATTTATATTTAAGCATACAGCAAGACTCCCAATGGAGATAGCTCTGTTGGGAAACACTTTTCCTCTTTTCTATCTGGTTATGTAACCCCATTCAACCTTAATTTTTTTATTTAGAGATTGTTATTTTCCCTTTACTTGAAAATGCTATTTAGGACCGTGATATGCATTAGATTAACCTCCCACTTTTTTATCTTTTCTCCTAATTGGACACTGTACTCGTTTCTTTAAATTAATGAAATGAATAAATTTGTCTTGAAAAAAAAAAGTTTGACCTGATTTTTTATCTCCTAACATTACAAGACACCAACATTTTTCAATCAGATATCTTCAATAGACATTTGTTTGAGGCATAATTCATTAAAAAATATTTTACAAGTTCAAATCTTACTACCATTTGATGAATGAGTTGTCTGTTGCGGCTCCTCTTCTGATACACCCGAACAAGGTACCTGTTAGTCTTATTAATATAAGTTTATCTTTACCAGCAGCGCGAGGTCGAACACTGATGATCTTCTGTGAAATACTTCTTTGCAACTAAGCCTGAATATCTGAATAAAGTATAGTAGAAAAAAAAAACGTGATAATCACTTGTGAGTTGTGACTTTTTTTTTTTTGGTAAAGTATTAAATTAGTCCTCTATGTTTGGGCGTAATTCTATTTTGGTCCTTAAAGTTTAAAGTGTCCTATTTGAATCCAAAAAAGTTTTATTTAGCTTCAATTTAGTCCCACCGTGAGGTCAAAAATAAATAATTAACGAAACGTCCTACATGACAGCAATATAAGAACAAGTTCGATAATTTGGAGAATAGATACAAGTTTCAGAGGCACAAAATCAACCGTAAATGCATCAATACATGTATTTAACATTTTTTTTAGTTTTATAAAAAATATTTCATTTTAATTATAAGAAAAATGATAAATAAATATATTGATGCATCCATGGTTGATTTTGTACCTCTGGAACTTGTACTTATTCTCTAGATTATCGACCTTGTTCTTATACTGCTGTCATGTAGGACATTTTGTCAATTATTTATCTTTGACCTCCGGTGGGACTAAATTGAAGCTAAATGAAATTTTTTTGGATTCAAATAGGACACTTTAAACCTTAAAGATCAAAACAGAATTACACCCAAACGTAAATGACCAATTTAGTACTTTACCTTTTTTTTTTTTTAACTCGTAAAGGGATGAAAGATATGGTAAATTGGCAAAGAACGTTTGGACTATTAAATAATCCCATAACAAATTATTATTATTATTATTATTATTATTATTATTATTATTATTATTATTATTATTATTATTATTATTATTATTATTATTATTATTATTATTATTATTATTAGATGAGTCATATTATTTTGTTTCTATTTCGAGTGACTTGTATGCTAACTCAAAACTCATTCATCATTATTGTCAAATAAAATTTTAATAAGATTATATCAACATTTGAATTAAACAATAAATGAATTATCAGTCTATGCATCAATATTCTTTTCTTCTTCTTTACTTTTCTTTTTCTTTCTTTCTTTTATTTTTTTAATCTTTATCTCTAAAATGATTAGAGATGACCACCAATATAAAATAATTAAACCGAATTAAAGATAAATAAAAGAGCAATTGCAGGTATTCGGAAGAAAAAAAGATAACAAATAAAAATTTGATAAAGGTTTATAGTTTTCAACAATTTTTTTTATTATTAGTTGGATTTTTCATTACTTATTTAAATATTGGGGCCTGCTACACATACAAGTAAAAAGGCCGTACAAGTTTTACAAGTTATCAGCCCAAACTTCATTAACACGCGCATTAACTCATTTTGAATGGAGCGTAACTACACGCGCCCCACTCAAACGGTTCCTCTTCGTCTTCTTCTTCTTCTTCTTCTCTTCTTCGTCTTCGTCTTCTTCCTCTTCCTCTTCCTCTTCCTCTTCTTCGTTTTTTTTTCGATTTTCATGGTTTCTAAAATTCTTTTTCTTCTTCTTGCTGCACGTTCTTCTTCCTCTTACTCTTCTTCTTCTCCTTTTCTTTCGTTTCTGCACGTTCTTCTTCCTCGTTTTTCTCTTTTTCTTCTTCTTCATTTACGTCTTTTCTCTCTGTTTTCTCTTTTTTTTTTTTTTTTCATGGTAAAATCGTTTTTGAAGAAGAAGAAGCAGCAGAAGATGAGGAGGAGAAAGAGAAAGAGTTCTGAATTATGCATAAGATGTACTTCAACGAATTTTGGGTGTATTTTCTTAAATCCTTTGGGTGTATTCCTATAATCGTTTGGGTGAATTCTTGTAACCGTTTTGGTGTATTTTCTGTAATCCTTTGGGTGTATTTCTGTAATCATTTGGGTATATTTGAGTGATATCTGACTGATATCTATGGGTGTATCTGACTCATATCTATGGGTGTATCTTACTGATATCTATGGGTGTATTTTTCATTTCAGAAAAAATGGCAGGCAGAAACCAAGCTGAAAAAAATGTAAGAACAAATATATGTCTTCGATCAAATCAGTTTTTCATAATAGAAATATATCTAACTCTAATTTTGCTTTGTTTACAGCAAATCAAGGACCTAAAGTGTGCAACCCATCTGTTGAGTGAGAAATTCAGAAATATGAGCGAGGAGAAGTGATGCAATAAGACTGTCCAGGCCATCCTCATTGTTATTGAGTCCATTTTGTCAGATAGATTCTAATGATATTGTCACTGATTAATGTAACTGTTATATACTCTTGTAAGAAATTGAACACATGGTGTAAATATATTTGATCCAATTATAAGTAAATTTTTTTCCATAATTAAACTCTCTCTGGTGTATTCAAAATGTCTGATTTACAGGTACTATAATATGAAGTGGTGATCCAGATAGATTGGAACCCATATATGACGGTCTGCATAGAGATCTGCATAATACACCCAAACACAGACTATAAATACACCCGATAAAAAATTTAATTTACACCTCTGCTGCAGATTTTAACCCAACACTACCTGAAAGCCACTTGTTGTCCACAAGACCAAAATTAATTAAACTCTCTCTGGTGTATTCAAAATGTCTGATTTACAGGTACTATAATATGAAGTGGTGATCCAGAATTCCAAATAGATTGGAACCCGCGATCGAAAAACCAGGGGAAGACGCGCGAGAAGAAGAACGATGAAATTTGGAAAGAAGGAAAACAAAGAAGGAAACAAATCTTTTAAATTTGGTAGTTATACAAACGCGGGATCTTTGTATAGCGCGTGTAAGTGACGTAGGAGTTGCAACGCATTTTAGTGGATTAGGCGTTAATGAACTTGTAATAGTTACAAGCCCTAATCGCTTGTATACTGAGCTTTTCCCTTAAATATTAACGCTTTTAACATTATTAAAAAATGTATGTTCGTAAAAATTAATCTTTTTCAATTGTAACACATCCAAAATTATTAAGTTATATAGAAAATATTTTTGAAACACATCCAAAATCATAAATCTAAAATTTATTTAATATTTCTCTTTTTTTTTAATGGTTAGATTTTTTCGTTACTTATTTGAATATTAATGCTTTTAAAAGTATTAAAATGTATGTTTGTAAAAATTCGTTTTTGTTTTCAATTGTAACACATCTAAAATTATTAAGTGATACATAAAATATTTCTGAAACACATCTAAAATCATAAATCGAAAATTTAAATTTAAACGATAAATATAAATTAATTTTTTTATATCTTATTCGATAAAAACTCATCTAATATTTCTCATTTTTTATTATTTGTTGAATTTTATCGTTACTTATTTAAACATTAATGCTTTTAAAATTATTAAAATGTATGTTTATAAAAATTGGTTATTTTTTCATTTATTACACATCTAAAATTATTGACTTATATATAAAATATGTTTGAAACACATCCAAAATCATAAATCTAAAATTTAAATTTAAACGTTAAAAATAAAACTATTTTTTTATATTTTATTCAATAAAAACACATCTAATATTTCTTATTTTTTATTAATATTTTCAAAATTATTAAAATGAATAATTAAGTTAAGTTTTTTAGATCTTATTCAATAAAAGTATATCTAACATATTAGTTCAAAATATGATCTCTTGTAGGGTTTTAGATGTGTGGGTTAATAATTAAAACCCTTAAGATTTATTTTTTGAATTTTAAAATTAAAATCTTTAATTTTACTGAATTTAATTTTTGAATATGTATTTAAATAATAATCTATTAATAATTAAAAAAGCTAAAACTGAAACAGAAATTTTAAATTTTAAATTTTAAATTT
>NC_029788.2:7198496-7199685 GCF_000816755.2 Arachis ipaensis
AAAAAGTTTAATGCATAATATTTTTTTAAAATACTTTTTATTATATATAATTAATAAAAAATATCATTTATATTATAAGATATGAATTCATCTTCTATTAATTAGAATACGACATATTTACGATATTAATTAACCTTACATTTGTGAAAAAAAAATCTAAAATAAAAAAAATTATGTAAAATGAGAACACAAATTAAATCTTGTAAACTTTTCTTTTTCTCTTTTTCCAGAAAAAAAACAATTCAATCAGATATATATCTCCAAAAGTAGACATTCATTTGAACTTTGAAGCATAATAAACTACATATTGGAAGAGAAAAAAAAATCATACACCACAAACAATATATCACTTTTTAATTTTGTTATGGAGTTAGAAATAGTGTAAGACGTTGATATGAGGTGCATGAATTTTATACAGGAGTGTGGTGTCACCATGTCAGTAGCATTGAAATTAGACGGTCCGAATTCTGTTAAGATAATCAGACGGTCCGATTAGAATAGGGGCACAAATCGGACCGTCCGATTTGATGCTTCCAGTCCACGTGTCAAGCATGCGGCCTTCCCCAGCAGCGGTGTCCCTCTATGCCTATGTGCGCTTCAACTCCCACTCTCCTTCAGAAGTCACTATCTGCAACTCCAATACACCATTTTCTCCCTTCTTCTTCATCTTCACTATCATAATTTTTTCTTCTTCTATTGTAAAAAACGAAAATGTAAAGATGTTGATCGTCCTGAACTACATATTATCAATTATTTCTGCTATTTTGATTATGTAAGTTTATTTATTTAAATTTTTTTGTATTTCAAAATTTATGTTATTACTATTATTAGAAATATTACAGATTTATTATTATTATTATTAGAAGTTTAGGAATATATATTTAAAGAATAGTTAGAAATATATATATTTAGATTTAGTTAATTGTAATCAATAATAATGTTTGAATTAGATTAATATGATTGGTTAGTCAAAAATATATGTTTAGATCTTGTTTAGATCTTGCTGTAATAATTTTGACGATTATAATATGTTTAGTTACGTTAGGTGTAATTATTTGTAATAATTTTGGGAATATTATTAGGTTTTGTATAATATATGATATATATTATTTTGTTACGGTAATAATTAGTTATTTATTGTTAGATATTTAAATTCATATAAATATATTATTGTAGTTGAAGATTTAAT
>NC_029788.2:7199814-7205887 GCF_000816755.2 Arachis ipaensis
AGATTTTATTTAGTTATTAGTTGTTATTAATAGTTAGTTAGTACTGATAATTATTGGTGATCTAGGAATTATTATTATCCGTTTATCTATGAATATATAAATAAATAATTATGTAACAAAAATTTGATGAAAATTTACGTAACAGTATGTTGGAGTTAGATTAAATAATTAGTGTTACGGATCCGATCCATAGATCCTACACCTGAAACGGTTCTCGAATCCGTCTACTCGGGTCCGACCCGTTTCGCCCCTCTAGAAGGTCCGGAACCGGCCCTTTAGAGTTCCTAACCGACTTTCGAATTCAAAGCCTCCCTTATCTTAGCCAAACAAGATAAGATAAGATAATCACCAATCGCCTATAAATAAAGGACCCAGGTCCCCCCAGGTATTCATTCATTCCTCGCACCTTCTACCTCTTAGATCCATTCTGACTTGAACGTCGGAGTGTCTTTGCAGGTACCACCCCCCATTGCTCCAGTCAAGCGATCCGGATTCGGCCTTGCCCGCAGGTTCCCGATCCACCCTTGAACCCGTATCAGAGACATCTCGTACATTGGCGCCGTCTGTGGGGAACCTCGCGTCAGCCGAGCCGAATGGGGGACGTCCTAGAGGGGACCCCCTCAAGCCAGGATAACTCCCAACCGCTTAACCCAACCCCAGAACAATGGAAGTCACGAACCAAGCAAGAATAACAAGTACTGTCCAACACACGAACGACCACGTCGTCACGGACCATAAACATCCCGAGAAAGCTAGGGACAAAGCGGCACAGATCATCCAGGATCTCTGCCTCCGGGTCCAAGAACTCGAAGGCAAATTGACCAATAGAGAAAAACACAACAACGAGCGCGGAAGCCACGCAACTTCCAGATCAAGATCTCGCCGCGGTAGGTCGCCGACCCGACGACACGAGAGAAGAGACGGTCGCAGCGCCTCTCGCGACCACAGACACGAGAAATCGCCAGAACGGCGACATAACAAAAAACACAACCGCAACGTTTTCCGAGATCTGAGTTATCAACACTACTCAGACGAAGATCGGAGGGACCGAAACACCAAGCGCACGAGAAACGACCATATAATAATGGGAGCTACGCCTTTCACAGAAAGAATCTTAAGAGCAAAACTACCCAAAGGCTTCGACAAACCTATCGACATGAAGTATGATGGAACCAAAGATCCCCAGGAACATCTAACGGCCTTCGAAGCCAGAATGAACCTGGAAGGAGCGGCCGACGCGGTCCGATGCAGAGCTTTCCCGGTAACCCTTGCCGGGCCAGCGATCAAATGGTTCAACGCCCTCCCAAACGGATCCATAGCCAGTTTCCACGATATAACACGAAAATTCATGGCCCAGTTCACTACTAGGATCACCAAAGCCAAACACCCCATCAGCTTACTAGGGGTCACGCAAAAACAAGAGGAATCCACAAGAAAATACCTCGACCGCTTCAACGACGAATGCCTAACGGTCGACGGACTCACGGATTCTGTCGCAAGCCTTTGTCTGACCAATGGGCTAATGAACGAAGATTTTCGCAAACACCTCACCACCAGACCGGTATGGACCATGCATGAGATCCAAAACGTCGCCAAAGACTACATCAACGACGAAGAAGTCAGCCAAGTCGTCGCTGCCAACAAGCGGCAGCACGGCAACACCCAACGCGGCAATTCGGCTTCTCATAACCCAACACCCAAAGAGAATCCACGAAACCACCCCAGGCCGACCAACCGACCACCAAGAATAGGCAAATTCTCTAATTACACGCCCCTGACGGCACCGATTACGGAGATATACCACCAAATAGCAGATCGAGGCATCATTTCGAAAGCCCGACAACTCAAAGAAAGGACAGGAGGCAATAAAATCCTCTACTGCGACTACCACCGAGGCTACGGTCACAAAACACAAGATTGCTTCGACCTGAAAGACGCCCTCGAATAAGCCATACGAGACGGCAAACTCCCAGAATTTGCCAAAATCATCAGAGAACCAAGACGCGAGGAGAGAGACAGGTCGCCAGAAAGAGAAGGGCGTAACCCGAGAGCCCAAAAGCAACCCCCCAGGGAAAGCCCAGAGGAGGATCCGACCATCATAGTAAACGTCATCACGGGCAAGGACGTATCAAGCAAGTCAAAACTAACAATGAAGAAAAATCTCAAGGTAATGGCTGTCGGAAACCAAGCCCCAACCTCCGCGGCCGACAATACAGTAACGTTTTTACCAGAGGACTGCCAACATGGCACCTCAGCCGAAGATGCCCCCTTCGTCATCTCGGCTAGAATCTGAACAGGCCTGGTACGAAGGATACTGGTAGACACCGGGGCAGATTCGAACATCCTCTTCCGAGGAGCCTTCGATAAACTCGGACTCCACAACGACAACCTCCAAACACACCGCCATGGCGTCACGGGACTCGGGGACAACTTCCTCAAACCAGATGGCTCAATTACCCTCCCCATCACCATAGGAACAAGCAACCAGAAAAAGACAATCCTATCTGAATTCGTAGTCCTAAAGGACTCCACAGCCTATAACGTGATCCTCGGAAGAAAAACAATCAACGACTTCTCCGCAGTCATCTTTACCAAATACCTCCTCATAAAGTTCAGAACCGACGACGGCTCAGTCGGTACCATCCACGGGGACTGAGAGGTCGCAGCCGAATGCGACAACACCAGCCTAGCCCTAAGGAAAAAATCTCGAGATGCAGCCGGAGTATTCCTAGCCGACCTAGATGCACGACAAGACGGCCAACCCAGGCCAGAACCAGAAGGAGACATGGAAAAGCTACAAATAGGGCCAACCAAGGAGGAATACACCTTCATTAATAGGAACCTCCCATACGATCTTAAAGAAGAACTCTCCCAACTCCTAAAACAAAACAGAGACTTGTTCGCGTTTACACCAGCCGATATGCCGGGAATAAACCCCGACCTAATGTCCCACCGTCTAGCCGTGGATCCCAAAGCTAAACCAGTGGCACAAAGAAGACGAAAAATGTCACCAGACCGAGCCACCGAAGTCAAAAAACAAGTTAAAGCCCTACTCGTAGCCGACTTCATCCGGGAACTCCCCTACACAACCTGGCTAGCCAACGTCGTACTAGTGAAAAATCTAACGGGAAATGGCGAATGTGCGTCGACTACACGGACATCAACAAAGCTTGCCCGAAGGACGCCTTTCCCCTACCAAACATAGACGGGTTGGTAGACGCTGCATCCGGCCACCGATACCTCAGCTTCATGGACGCATATTCCGGCTACAACCAAATTCCGATGCACCGACCAGACGAAGAGAAAACAGCGTTCATCACCCCGGACGGGACATACTGCTACACAGTAATGCCCTTCGGCTTGAAAAATGCTGGAGCCACCTATCAAAGACTTGTTAACAAAATTTTTCGAGACCTGTCTGGAAACAAATTAGAAGTCTACATAGACGACATGCTCGCCAAAACTGAATCCGGCGAACAACTAACCGACGATCTCAAGGTCATAATGAACACCCTACGAAAGCACCGAATGCGACTCAACCCAGCAAAATGTGCCTTCGGAATGGAGGCAGGGAAGTTCCTCGGCTTCATGATTACGCAACGCGGAGTTAAAGCAAACCCAGAGAAATGTCGCGCCGTCCTCGAGATGACAAGCCCCAAAAACCTTAAAGACATCCAAAAGCTCACCGGCCGACTAACGGCATTATCGCGTTTTCTCGGGGCATCGGCTCAAAAAGCGATCCCTTTCTTCAAACTAATGAAGAAAGGAGCCCCTTTTAAATGGGAAGCGGAATGTGAAGAAGCATTCCAACACTTCAAGAGGGTCCTAGCGGAACCACCAATCCTCGCCAAACCCCAAACAGGGGAAACACTCTACCTGTACCTCTCCATAACGGAAGAGGCACTCGCAGCAGCACTCATCCGTGAAAACGAGAAAAAGGAGCAAAAACCCGTATACTTCATAAGCAAAGTCTTACAGGATGCGGAAGCTCGCTACTCACGCTTGGAAAAGCTAGCTTTCGCACTCCTTACAGCCTCCCGACGCCTGCGATAATACTTCCAAGCTCATCCCGTGACGGTCCGAACCGACCAGGCGGTCAAGCAGGTTCTACAGAAACCCGACCTAGTGGGAAGAATGCTAGCATGGTCCATCGAGCTATCTCAATTCCAAATTAAGTTCGAACCCCGAAATGCAATCAAAGCACAAGCCATGGCCGATTTCATCGCCGAGATGACTCCGGGAAAGCTCACCCCCGAATCATGGAAATTACACGTCGACGGGTCGTCGAACTCCACCTACGGAGGCGCCGGTGTCATACTCGAAAACCAAAACGGGATCACGATCGAACAGTCGGTACGATACGAATTTCCAGTATCAAACAACCAGGCAGAATACGAAGCCCTCTTGGCAGGACTGACCTTAGCCCGAGAAGTCGGAGCGAAGGTCCTAGAAGTAAATACTAATTCACAGGTAGTCAGCTCCCAAGTTAACGGAGACTACCAGGCACGAGATCCCCTACTCCAGCAATACCTCACCAAGGTTAACAAACTAAAAGAAGGGTTCGAGCACGTTACCATACAACATGTGCCCAGGGAACGAAATGCTAGGGCAGACCTACTCTCCAAACTAGCCAGTACCAAACCAGGACATGGTAACAAATCGCTAATCCAGGAAGTCGTTAGGTCGCCCTCCGTGTCAACAACAAACGCCCACCTGACATCCTCGAACCAGGAATCTTGGACCCACCCTATCCTACAGTACCTCCTCGACGGAGTTTTACCTCCAGACCCAAAAGAGGGAAAACGAATAAAAAGGGAAGCCGCCAACTACACTATCGTCGCAGGACAACTATACAAACGCGGATTCTCACAACCCCTACTCAAATGTGTCGAACCCGGGGACACGGAGTATATACTCCGCGAAATCCACGAAGGCTGCTGCGGTCACCATGTCGGAGGCAAAACATTAGCCCAAAAAATCATTAGGGCAGGCTACTTCTGGCCTACAGTTATTCGAGACTCCATACAATTAGTAAAAAACTGCAATAAATGCCAGAGGCACGCCAATATCCACCAAGCCGCCCCACACCAACTCAGCACCATATCGGCAGAACGGCCATTCGGCACCTGGGGAATTGACCTCGTCGGACCCTTCCCTACAGCACCCGACCAACTCAGATATCTCATTGTCGCCATAGATTACTACACCAAATGGATCGAGGCCGAACCTCTGGCCTCTATAACGGCGACCGAGTGCCGAAAATTCGTCTGGCGGCAGATCATCACCCGTTTCGGGATCCCCGAGGTCGTCATCTCGGACAACGGAACCCAGTTTGCTGACAAAAAATTCAGAGAGTTCTTAGAAGGATTACACATATCCCATCGCTTCAGTTCGGTGGAACACCCCCAAACAAACAGACAGGTGGAATCCGCAAACAAAATAATCGTCAAAGGACTCAAAAAACGGCTCGACGAAGCCAAAGGACTGTGGGCAGACGAATTAGGATCGGTCCTATGGTCATACCGAACAACACCTCAAACGACCACGGGGGAAACGCCTTTCTGATTAACATACGGTGTAGAAGCAGTCGTCCCAGTAGAAATCGGAGACCCAAGCCCCAGGAAAACGGTCGGAGGAAACGACGAAGAAGCAGAACGAGACCTCATTAACGAAGAAAGAAACACAACTCACATCAAAGAGCTAGCACTCAAACAAAGAATCAGCTTAAGATATAATCACGGCGTCGTCCGACGAGAATTCGCGGCCGACGACCTCGTCCTGTGACGAAACGATATCGGTCCCCCGACCCCAGGAGAAGGAAAGCTCGCCCCCAACTGGGAAGGACCATACAGAATCAAGGCTGTAATCGGAAAAGGAGCGTACAAACTCGAACGGCGACGAAGTCCCGAGGACATGGAACGCCGCCAACTTACGACGATACTACGCCTAAGACCGACCTAAATAGGTCGCCCCTTTATTTTCCTTTCTATTTTTATCCTTTATTTATATTTTTAGTACTTCTCCTCCCAGATTCCCCAGGTTTTAAAGGGATTTCTCATCTAAGTTTTAATCT
>NC_029788.2:7206060-7236527 GCF_000816755.2 Arachis ipaensis
CCCGCCGTTAACGGAGGGTTTTAACGAGGCCCAACCATTCAATAAATATTCCATTAAAAGCTATTTCCACTTTTCTACACGTCCCAAATACGGAACAAAAGACACGGCCACGACTGGGGGACTGATCACCCCCCAGGCCCAACACACGGATATCCATAAAAACCCGACCAAACGACGGTCCGAGGGAATGAAAAAACAAACGGAATAGCACAAAAAACATATAAAAAGGCCCGAACGGCCGAAAACACCATAATACGGAACATACAAAGGCCCGGACGGCCGAAAATACCATTAAACGGTTCCCAATGTCACGGCCCTTGGCCATCCAAAATATTCAGAAACAAACAAGTTCAAAATAAAAATTACAAAGATAAAAAAGCTACTCGAGGTCAACAATCTGGCCGTCACGAACGGTCTTGAACGCTCCCATCACGGACACGTCCACGCCCGGAGCCAGCACCAAGGCCTGTGCCTTCATCGTCTCCTCGATAGCAGCAATCGCATCTTTAGCATTAGCCAACAGCCCCGTCTTCTCCCTGTTTAAGGCAGCAACCTCGGCCTTCAGAGCCTCCGACTCAGCGAGAAGCACGGCAGTTTGAGAACCCGCATCTGAAGCCCACTGCCGCTCCTCTGCCAATTGAGATAGAAGCAAAGTCTCAACCCCGGCAAGTCGGAGAATCTCCGCCCCGGCTTCCTCAGAAGACTTCACCGCCCTCTCCTTCGCAGCTTCGGCAGCCTCAAGTTCCCCCTTCAACTTGGCTACCTCAGCCTGAGAATGACGAAGCTTCTTATCCAACAAAACAACCTGAGCCATCACGGGCTCAGCCTTCCGAACGACGACGGCAGACCGGAGGAGAGCACGATACACCGACTTAGCCTGAAACGAAACATCGCAGCCATCAAAAAACGGCTCCGTTCCAGGCATCAAGTGTTGGTCAATAAACCCCGGGGCATCAAAGCGTCGGTCCATCACGCTGGGCACAAGACCCTCATCCTCAAAAGTCTCGCTGCTCGGGTCCTCAGGCCTTTTTCTCTTCCGAGAAGCCTCAGCAGCCATCACCACGACGACTTCAGGAGAATTCGCAGGACCAGGAGAAACTTGAGCGTCGGCCCGCACACCCGAGGAAACCACCTCCTGAGAAACCGGCTGAGAATCCACGGCAGGGTTAGAAACAGGAGTAGCCGGGGACGACGACCCCTCCTCCTGGGCCATCGCCGCCTTCAAACGCGCCAAGGATGTCAAGCCACCAGCCATCTCAACTGTAAGGAAACAAGAAACAAAAATCCCAAAGTTACGAAAACGGGAAATAAAACATAAAAACCAAGAAAAGAACAGACACACACAACACACACCAACATATGACCGGCAAGCAACCGGATCACCCATCACGTCCCGAGGATTAAGAGGACGCTCCCCAAATAACTGCCATAGAACAAGAGCGATATCCCGTTCTTCCGGGGACAGGAACTCCTTCGAAACCCGGGTAAACACGGACGGACCAGCCTTAAAGTTCCAATAAGTGGGGAACCGACGTTCACCCTCCAGCGTCAACCAAAAAGGATGATGCCCCTCGCGGGACGAACTTTAAAATAACCACTCTTGAAACCGTGGAAGGAATCTTCATACAAACCGAAAACCCGACGGTGGGGCTGAGCTCGGAAAGACACATACCCCTTCTTGTGCTTCCCCTCCTTAGTCGGAAGAGTACACAAGAAGAGGAAAAGGAAAACGTTTACTGAGGCAGGTAGCTCTAAAAAATCGCAAACAAGTTCGAAAGACCGTATCGCCGCCCAGCTGTTCGGATGTAGCTGGGACGGCGCCACGGAGCACCGGTTCAATAACTGCTGGACAAACGGAGAAAAGGGAAGCCGAACACCGAGCCGGGTAAACATCGCCTCATAAACCCACATCCAATCCGGCACTGTCGGGGAGTCGAGATTGGTATAGCAAACCCTCTCGTCAACCCCAGGGAGGGAAAGCTCATAGTGGTGTTCAGCATCACCACCCCCACAAACAGCCCCTTCATCGCGGAGCCGCTGGAGGTCCGCCTCCGTCATCCGCGACGGCGTCCCCCAGACATCACTAGTGACCCAAGAAAAAAGATTAGGGACACCCCCCGCCGGGGCCACTGACCACCGGAGCCCTCACACCCTCCATCCTTCGACGAGCCATACCTAAAATATCGACGAGCACCACCGTCAGCCAAACCTCACGGCAGAAAACGGCGGATGAAACCAAAAACAAACACCACCACCGCACACCACCAACTACACGGTGGCCCTCGCCCTCTTTACAAAACCCACTACCCCAACAGAACTATCTACCACAACGTAATACCATCATACACCAAAAAACAATTCTAATCTACACTAAGCAGAGACAAAAACATCACAGAAAAAACAAAAGAGAAGCAGAAGAATACCAACCTGATTAACGCAGGGAAATAAACTAGAGAAGGAAATGCCACAACAGAAGATCAGCCAATATCACGGAACGCGAAAGGAAAGAAGAAAAAGCCCTTTCAGAGGAGAAAAGCAATAGAGAAAGTAAAAGGGAACTGAAGGAAGAAAGAAATGAAGACGAGGGAACTGAAGAGGAAAAACCAAAACGGTTTTGAAAAAAATAAAACGACGCAAATACCCCCAGGAAAGCAAAGCAAGCGCAAGGGCAAAAAAGGAAAAACACCCCTCGCAATAAAAACCCCCCATCGAAAAAGGTAACTAATAAAGTCACGCCTCGAAGAACGCAACAGACACGGAAGAGTCTCGTCAGATCTTAGCGGTCAGACGAATCTTCCACGACACGAAACCAAGACACCGACCTCATCTCGAAGGGACCAAACGGCCACCCGAGAAAAACGAAGGGCCCAAACCCACGACGAAAGCAACATCTCCCAGCGACAAACCGACCTCGATCGCTCTCCCGCTGTGGGGGCAACTGTTACGGATCCGACCCACGGATCCTACACCCGGAACGGTCTTCGAACCCGTCTACTCGGGTCCGACCCGTTTCGCCCCTCTAGAAGGCCCGGAACTGGCCCTTTAGAGTCCCTAACCGACTTTCGAATTCAAAGCCTCCCTTATCTTAGCCAAACAAGATAAGATAAGATAATCACCAATCGCCTATAAATAACGGACCCAGGGCCCCCCAGGTATTCATTCATTCCTCGCACCTTCTACCTCTTAGATCCATTCTGACTTGAGCGTCGGAGTGTCTTTGCAGGTACCACCCCCCATTGCTCCAGTCAAGCGATCCGGATTCAGCCTTGCCCGCAGGTTCCCGATCCACCCTTGAACCCGTATCAGAGACATCTCGTACAATTAGTATTATTTATAATTATTAATATTCTGGATGTAAATAGGTGAATTAGCATAATTATAATAAATTAATTAGTTATCATTATTAGGGAATTAGTTCGATCGAAATGTTTTTAATAATGATAGTTAAATAGTTGGTAAGTTAGTTGTATCTATATATGCGCATGCATGTTAGTTACTAAATTAGTATTACTCGAATAAATTAGTCATTATTATTAGAGAATTATAAAGTTTTATTATTGAATTATTAATTACTATTAATTTACTAATAGTTTGTTATGTTTTTGTAGAGTTTACGAAATTTGACATGTAACTACCTACTGCTTTTGGATAGATACAATCATGCCGTGGAGGAGCACTTACGGTTCACTGGTTTTTATCATGTTTTTCAAATTGAAATAGTTCAATACCAAAAATCACTAGTAAATGCTCTTGTCGAGAGGTGGTATCCAGACACATACACATTTCACCTTCCTATTGGTGAGTGTGCTGTGACACTAGAAGATGTGGCTTTGATTCTCGGTCTTCCGACAAACGGCAGGAGTGACTATAAGTAGTCAGGAAGTCTTAGAGACTGAGTGTTTGCACCATTTTGGAGTTGTACCGAGAAAGTCAGATTGTAGAGGAAGCTTTATAAAATTGGTATGACTTCGGGATTTAAAGGAGCGTTTACAGTGCGTTGATGAAGACAGTATTCAGAGGTACGTGAAGTGCCACATTATGTTGTTATTTGGTACGATATTGTTTGGAGACAAGTCTTGGGCAGCTGTGCATTGGAAGTTTCTGCCTTTGCTTCGTGATTTTGGCAGTATCGGCCAGTATAGTTGGGGTTTGGCATGCCTAGCACACGTGTACAGGTCGTTATGTAGGGATTCTCATTTTGACTGCAAGGAAATCGACAGTCCACTAATACTTTTGCTAGCTTAGGCTTGACTCCGTCTACTACATCTTGCGCCGGTTCCCAGAGAACCCCACAGTTTTCCGCTTGCAAACAGGTAACATGGCCTCAAACCATATGGGCAAAGCTTTGTACGATGCTTTCCAACTTCCAAAAATTTTTTCCACTGACTTTTGCTTAGCCAACCATGCTTTCCGATAGCTGATGGTGTAATTGAACTTTGACTGCACTTCCGCAATAACTGATTTCACCTTTATCAAGGGGTCAGCCTCAACTAACGGCTTTATCGCTTCTGCAATTGTGTTCGAATCCAGTTTCGAATGATCCTGAGAAATGGTTGCTCGGGTACAAGTGTGACTACCATTATACCTCCTTATAACTCAACAGTACTTTCTGCTGGTCATGCTCACCCTGATAAGTCAATCACAACCAGATCCATACTGCGTACACTTGGCATAAAAGGTCAGCGGTTCCGACTCATACACCCTGTAGTCTACACATCTTCGGATAGTATAATCTTTCATCGTCGTAATAACAGCTTCCCTAGAACTGAATTCCATTCCCACGACAAATTCATCATCTGCGACAATAGGAATTTCTACCACGACGACAGTCGTACCATAAATATTTAATAAACAAATATTTAATAACTGAAATTATGAGTAAAATCTATCTAACATAAATAACTATTCATATGTCAAAGCAATATCTACCGTATTAATTTCTACTTTAATATTAATATAAAAAATCGAAGAAAAAGCCCTTTCAGAGGAGAAAAGCAATAGAGAAAGTAAAAGGGAACTGAAGGAAGAAAGAAATGAAGACGAGGGAACTGAAGAGGAAAAACCAAAACGGTTTTGAAAAAAATAAAACGACGCAAATACCCCCAGGAAAGCAAAGCAAGCGCAAGGGCAAAAAAGGAAAAACACCCCTCGCAATAAAAACCCCCCATCGAAAAAGGTAACTAATAAAGTCACGCCTCGAAGAACGCAACAGACACGGAAGAGTCTCGTCAGATCTTAGCGGTCAGACGAATCTTCCACGACACGAAACCAAGACACCGACCTCATCTCGAAGGGACCAAACGGCCACCCGAGAAAAACGAAGGGCCCAAACCCACGACGAAAGCAACATCTCCCAGCGACAAACCGACCTCGATCGCTCTCCCGCTGTGGGGGCAACTGTTACGGATCCGACCCACGGATCCTACACCCGGAACGGTCTTCGAACCCGTCTACTCGGGTCCGACCCGTTTCGCCCCTCTAGAAGGCCCGGAACTGGCCCTTTAGAGTCCCTAACCGACTTTCGAATTCAAAGCCTCCCTTATCTTAGCCAAACAAGATAAGATAAGATAATCACCAATCGCCTATAAATAACGGACCCAGGGCCCCCCAGGTATTCATTCATTCCTCGCACCTTCTACCTCTTAGATCCATTCTGACTTGAGCGTCGGAGTGTCTTTGCAGGTACCACCCCCCATTGCTCCAGTCAAGCGATCCGGATTCAGCCTTGCCCGCAGGTTCCCGATCCACCCTTGAACCCGTATCAGAGACATCTCGTACAATTAGTATTATTTATAATTATTAATATTCTGGATGTAAATAGGTGAATTAGCATAATTATAATAAATTAATTAGTTATCATTATTAGGGAATTAGTTCGATCGAAATGTTTTTAATAATGATAGTTAAATAGTTGGTAAGTTAGTTGTATCTATATATGCGCATGCATGTTAGTTACTAAATTAGTATTACTCGAATAAATTAGTCATTATTATTAGAGAATTATAAAGTTTTATTATTGAATTATTAATTACTATTAATTTACTAATAGTTTGTTATGTTTTTGTAGAGTTTACGAAATTTGACATGTAACTACCTACTGCTTTTGGATAGATACAATCATGCCGTGGAGGAGCACTTACGGTTCACTGGTTTTTATCAT
Source organism: Arachis ipaensis (assembly GCF_000816755.2). NCBI lineage: Eukaryota > Viridiplantae > Streptophyta > Magnoliopsida > Fabales > Fabaceae > Arachis > Arachis ipaensis. Next base: position 7,212,221 of record NC_029788.2, read on the forward strand.
GTTTTTCAAATTGAAATAGTTCAATACCAAAAATCACTAGTAAATGCTCTTGTCGAGAGGTGGTATCCAGACACATACACATTTCACCTTCCTATTGGTGAGTGTGCTGTGACACTAGAAGATGTGGCTTTGATTCTCGGTCTTCCGACAAACGGCAGGAGTGACTATAAGTAGTCAGGAAGTCTTAGAGACTGAGTGTTTGCACCATTTTGGAGTTGTACCGAGAAAGTCAGATTGTAGAGGAAGCTTTATAAAATTGGTATGACTTCGGGATTTAAAGGAGCGTTTACAGTGCGTTGATGAAGACAGTATTCAGAGGTACGTGAAGTGCCACATTATGTTGTTATTTGGTACGATATTGTTTGGAGACAAGTCTTGGGCAGCTGTGCATTGGAAGTTTCTGCCTTTGCTTCGTGATTTTGGCAGTATCGGCCAGTATAGTTGGGGTTTGGCATGCCTAGCACACGTGTACAGGTCGTTATGTAGGGATTCTCATTTTGACTGCAAGGAAATCGACAGTCCACTAATACTTTTGCTAGCTTAGGCTTGACTCCGTCTACTACATCTTGCGCCGGTTCCCAGAGAACCCCACAGTTTTCCGCTTGCAAACAGGTAACATGGCCTCAAACCATATGGGCAAAGCTTTGTACGATGCTTTCCAACTTCCAAAAATTTTTTCCACTGACTTTTGCTTAGCCAACCATGCTTTCCGATAGCTGATGGTGTAATTGAACTTTGACTGCACTTCCGCAATAACTGATTTCACCTTTATCAAGGGGTCAGCCTCAACTAACGGCTTTATCGCTTCTGCAATTGTGTTCGAATCCAGTTTCGAATGATCCTGAGAAATGGTTGCTCGGGTACAAGTGTGACTACCATTATACCTCCTTATAACTCAACAGTACTTTCTGCTGGTCATGCTCACCCTGATAAGTCAATCACAACCAGATCCATACTGCGTACACTTGGCATAAAAGGTCAGCGGTTCCGACTCATACACCCTGTAGTCTACACATCTTCGGATAGTATAATCTTTCATCGTCGTAATAACAGCTTCCCTAGAACTGAATTCCATTCCCACGACAAATTCATCATCTGCGACAATAGGAATTTCTACCACGACGACAGTCGTACCATAAATATTTAATAAACAAATATTTAATAACTGAAATTATGAGTAAAATCTATCTAACATAAATAACTATTCATATGTCAAAGCAATATCTACCGTATTAATTTATACTTTAATATTAATATAAAAAATCAATACTCACTACAATTATATTAATATAAATAAATTTTACATCAAGTTAATATTGTCAATTTTAAATCACGTACCTGGATTCATATATTCAGAAAATTTTGGAGCATGCATGGCTTCCAAATTCAAAGCTCGCATGAAAGATGGCTCCTCAAACGGATGATCGTTTGCCAATGCATTTGCTACGTCTGCTACATTTGCCTTCATAGTGCCGTCACATTGAACTTCGTCTCCCTCTGAACCAACAACTTGGTAATTGCTTTCAAACTCTTCTTCACTGTCACTATTGTAATCTTTCCATTCGATATTTCGGTCGGCCTCAAATTGCTCAAACTCAATATACAACTCAATGAACGACATCTGAATGTGACTTTTAATATACACTGAAAATATCTCCTGCATGCTCGCCTCATCAGTTATATATTTGGTTTGAAATTGAACAAATCCGCTAAATACCGGTATAGGATACCTGTATAAAATGCATGATATTTTTCTTGACACCTCAGAATCTATCTTCTCACAAATCACACCTTTTAGTTCCTCGAATGAGATTGTGAATGGAATAACAATGTCCAACGAATTTTCACAGACAAATTTCACTCTTTCAAATGTTTGTAACAAAATCTAACCAAAATAATATATTTTTAACAAGACTCTATCATCCATATTTCTCACTCACATAAATATAAACTCCACTCTCAATTTTTTCTTGCTCAACCGAAACAATGGAGATATAGCTGAGGGAAGAAGAAGAGCTGAGGGAAGAACAACTCGAAGGAGAAGAAGAGATTCTGAATCTCGTAAGGCACACAAATATATACACTTATAAACATAAGGAATCGTACCACCCGATTTCTATTTGTCCATTGAAATAATATATATTATTCTGAAATCGGACGGATCGATTTAGATTTCTCGAAATAAAAAAAAATTATTTCCACTGAAATTGGACGGTCCGATTACAATGTCCAAAATTTAAAATTTTTTCTTTTTCACAAATCGGACCGTTCGATTTGTGACCCCAAAATCTCATAGTAAAAACATCGAACGGTCTGATTTTTCTCTTACATGGTTTAGATAAAGTAGTTGCCCCCACCTTCTTGTATTGCATCCATCTTGTCCATAACCAAGCATATCACACATACGGTTTCAATATAAAAAAAATGAGCCATAATATATACCTTCAAACACTAATAAATTAAAGGACATACTATTATTATAGCTAGCTCCAATCTATTGGCCAGTTTTCGGGGTACAAAATAAAGAAATACATTAATTAAAGGGTGGAAACTTAAGTGCAGTCGATTTTATGTGAAATTGATAATTGAGAGTCGTTAAATGATTTGACTGATTTGACTAAATTTTCATTTAACGGCTCTCAACTATCTATCAATTTCACGTGAAGTTGACTGTACTTTGAGTTTTCAACTAATTAAAGACTTGGCACAAGTTTAAAATCTATTAGCGTTTGATGAAGTAATAGATTCTTGTTGATGCGCCGCTGATACACCTGAAATAAGTACTTGTTAGTCTTATTATTAGCTTCATCTTTTGCCAGCAGCTCGAGATCGAACATGTATGATCTAAATCTTTTATCGTGATAGTAAAATATAAAAAAATTGTTAACGAAAATTTTGGTAAAATTATAATTTAATAATTAAAAAATTATTGAAGGGTATTTTAGAAAAAAAATTATATTATTATTAAATTTTTTAAAAAATAATTTATTTTTTCTTAAAAAATGGATAAAGTTAACATTATTTAACACAAAAAGTTTAAAATAGATTAAAGAGGAGGTGTTTTAAAAATTAGAAGGGAGGGAAATGTATATTTATAAAATAGAGGGGAGGGGAGTGTCATTTTAGCATCTCTCAGGGGAGGGGAGTGTAATTTTCTCTAAATTTTATAATTTTTTTATTAAAGATAGAGAGATTTAAACCCATAATTTCTAAATAAGTATGAAGAGACTATGTCATTTGAGTTATAGTTCGTTGACAATAAATTTGTAATTTGTAGCTATTAATTAGTTATTATTATTATTTTTAATAGTGTAAGATTATATCTAATAATATGTGATTACTCATTTTTTTTACTGGTTAATAAAAGTATTGGCCCTAAACTTAGTGTTTGTTTAAGTGTCATTAAATCGATAAAAAAAAGATATTTTTTTAATGAAAAAAGTTTTTTTTTAATTTTTAGTGTATTTAACAAATTTTTAATAGTAAAAATAAAAAAAAATAGAAAAATAAAAAAATTATTTTTTTTGAAAAGTTACAATTTACATCTTTTTTTTAAAATATTTTTTTTAAAAAATTATTTTTCACATAATAAATAAACAAAAAAATATTTTTATCTTATTTTACTCAAATATAATTGATAGATAAAAAAAACAAGTTCTTAATAATAGTGTCTTAACTCTTAAGAGTCATTATTAGAGTAGTTAAAATGATTAAAAAATTTAAACAGTGAAAGAACTTAAATAGATAAAAAATAAATGACTATTTATATTCATAAAAGATGAAAACACTGACATATGTACCCATACTAAATCGAAACTAAACTTGTATATTCACGCAAGATGTCTTCCGTGTGACAAAAGTATCCTACGTGGCACTCCAACCCTCTAAAGACAGGGTACTTTTGTCACACGGAAGACATCTTACGTGGGTATAAATTTAGTTTTAATTTAGTATAGGTACATATGTCAATATTTTCATCTTTTATGGGTACAAATGATCATTTATTCAATAGATAAAATTGAAAAACCACCGCACTACCATTCACAACGACAGTTTTGGAATCTCGTTCGGAACTTCTCGACAAGGATGAGTGTGTGTATGTGAAGGAGTTGTTCATTTTAATCCTCTATCTTACTTTTATCAATAGCTCAATCGTTTTCTCACTGTGTTTTGTCGATTTTTAGTAAATCGGTGATTCGATATTTAATAGTTTGGGAGCGAAATTTACTCTTCTTTGTAGGTACTAATTTTCTAAAAGTGCATTAGAATTAGACAGCAATCAAAATAAAACATAAATCAAAATTTATAAAAAGATAAAAGAAATGAAAAGTAAAGTTTTCGCAAAGGAAACTAACTGGAATCGAAAAAGTTGCGTTAGAATTTAAATAAAACAATAAAGGTGTCTTCGACTAAATTAAAGGGCTTTACTTTAAAAAATAAATTTACTGAAATGTAAACTGGATAGGAAATTAAAGAGTGCTTGAAAGATAAATTGACTTGAATGATAAACTTGCTTGAAAGATAAAGTTTACTGGAATTTTAAATGAAAGATAAAGACAAATGGAAGGAACCTTACAGATAATTGACTCGAAGCAAACTCAGAAAGTCGCTGGGATGTGAGAGTGCGTGAGTAATTTCTGAAACGAAGTTCCAACCCTTATTCCATAAAATTCTCTAGTATTTATAATCTACCTCCATAACTGACAATTAATTACAAGGTGCAATCTTGAACACATATTCTTTGGTAACCGTTCCCGTCCTTTGGCTGATAGACGCTTACTCATAAATTCCTCACGTGACAAATGCCTTCAACTTCTCCACTCACGTAACTGCTCGATTTGCTATTCAAAATAACCTCATTCAATTACTTCTTTCGAATACTTGATTGACTAGACTTGTTCGATTCAATAAAGCATTTTGAAATTGAATCAGCATCGAGTACCTCCAACCAATACCTGCACGTACATCTTTTTGAAAATTGTTTAAATCTTCGACTCCTTCATTAGTTCGAACCAACTTACCTCAATCGAAAATATTTTTCGACCAACAAATTGCCCCATTGGATTAATGTGTTTGTCTTTGATAACATTATTGGAAAATGAAACACTTAATCCAAATTCAAATTTCAATATCTTAAATCAGTAATAATTACCATTTAACTTCCCATTAATACTGATCCACTCGACACGTTTTTCGAGACGTACGCTTTCTCTCTCCACCTCTTCGCCTTCTTTGGGAAGTTACATCTTTTTGCATTCCTTTTGCAATAACGGGCACAGCAACATTTTCTTTAAATTCAACATTTTCGCTCCTGTTCAATTTTTCGAATCCTTGCTCTCTGAATTCCTTTTGCACCAGTTTTTCTTGCGTAACCCTTAACCTTCAAAACTTCATTTTTTCTGTTCTGCAATGGCCACTTCCTTTTCTCACAACGCTGCCCAAGACAAGGGCAAAGGTCTAGAAGTAGCACCACCAACTCTCCATGTGCTAAATTAAGTCACTGATGAGGTCATTGACGACCCACAGCTTCAGGTTAATGATACTAGAATCCTGGTCCCTTTCACAGTGAGTGAAAATATGCACTGTTTCCTTGGGCCTGTCGAATCCCTAGAAAGAACGAACAAGAAATTACCTTTCTTTCCTAGTGCTCAAGGGGAAGACTTATTGATCAATCAAGCCATTGATATTTCTTTCTTCATTCATAAAAAACCCTTCAGGAATAATCCAAAGATTAACTCTTGAGGTACTGACTTCACGGCCTGGTACCAGCCTTGCTCCTTCAAAAAGTGCTGCTTGGGGAGCCCTAGGGATCCAGGAACTCCTAAGGCTTTCCCACTTCTCACCTTCGACACTTCCCTGGATGATTGGGGCTGTGACTTGTTTCTGGAACAAGACAACCAATAATTTCCATCTCCCCTGTGGAATGATTGTTATGTCTCTTTTAGATGTGGCCGCTATTACAGGGCTTCCCATCAATCCCCCAGACTGCACCCCTGACATGCAACCCAAGCACCACTACAACATTGCTCCTACCATTTCTTATAGTGATTTCATTGCTCACCACATACATGGGTAAAGAGGGCACTGCCATCACAGATGACGAACATGTAGCCTTTTTATTCTATTGGCTAAATGCCATTGTTTTCTGTTCTTGAAGTGTACAGATGTCAAAATTTTTCCTTCCTTTGGCTGCTCTGCTTCACGAAGGAAATACCCTTAATTTGGCCAAACTTCTTCTGGGTCATGTTTTCGAAGAGCTTGGGCAATTTGTACATTGTCTCCGAAACAATTGTCTGATCAGTACTGGTGGTCCCCTCTGACTTCTCCAACTATGGCTTAATACCATCTTCGAAAAGTTTATGATAAAGCCTGGAGGTAGCGCTACCGACAAGCAACGTATCGAAGGATTTCGACTGGCTGACTACAAACCAAACTTCCCAGATACACAATCGGACGAAGACCAATTTTGGACAGTTTTTTCTCTCTTCCATTCTTGCAAAGATTTTTATAATGAAAACCTCAATTTCGCCCCCTTTTTGCGTCGAAATTGTGGTCTTGCATGGCTTGATCGCTTGCTTTTTCCACATGATATTGAGGAAAGTGAACTGGCTAATCGAAATTGGGCAAACTTGCTAGCTGTTCAAGTAATCCCTACAGGGCTACCACAGCACACAAAAAATTTTCAAAGTGACCATGTACGCCCCTCACTTTATAGCTAGGCAACTGGGCTTCTCACAGGCCATTCCAACCCTTTTTCCTCGAAACAACAAACTATTTTGCCATATCACCTTAACTTCTCAAAGTGAACTTGATTTCCTCATCTCAACAAATCAACAACAAAAGGAACATTTCAATTTCCTTATTTATGATCGCAGCTCATACATCACCAAGTCTTGTCTCGAATGGTGGACTACTTACTACTCTAGGTACAGTCGTACTTTAGAGGAAATCCAGCAATCTGCCATTCGAACAAACCCCACTGCCGAAGGTTCCTCCAAAAAATCTCAAAAAAGAAAAGCTGACACCACAACCTCTTCTCGACAACCACAACACAAAAGTCGAAGGACTCCCACCAGGACTTCTAGAAGGGTAACTAATTTCACATATACTTATGTACTTCGAATTAGAAGATTTCGAAAATCATATCTACTTAACAATTCTTGATTTCGATTTTCCATCAGCTACGTTTGCAACCATCAAGTGAAAGCTCTGATGGAAGTGAACAAACCATCCGGAACATTCTTGCTGCTTCCTCTCAATCAGAGGATACAGCTGATTCAGACCCTGGTGCTCAGTTAATTCGAAAACTAAGACATATTCTGGTAACATCATCATTTCTATATATATTTCATTTGAATTCGAATAAATCTGAACTTATAACTGTGTACCTTTATATCAGCCTACCAATGCTGCTCATCCAATCACATCCCCTGTGGCACCTGATCAACCACTTCTGCAATAACACCAGGATTTGGGACACTCCACGTCTCATGATTCAATTCAAACTACAGAATCTGTCAAACCATTACATGTTGCTTTTCCTCATCCTCCTAAGACATAGGTGATTGATTTGACAACTACACAGCATTTTCCATTACAAACTCAAATCCTTGTACCACCCTCACCCAACAATCAAGCTGCACTTTCTGCTGAAAACCAAGTGGCCTCAGACTCTGACTCTGTCTCTCGAGTTGCTGAGACTACCAATTCAAATTCGCTTCGATCCAGAGTCTTAGAAACTCTCCAGGGATTCTCCAGTCCCCCTCAACAAGCTGAATTTCAAACTCCTCCCGGTCAAGAGTCTAGAAACTTGGGCACTTCTACTACACCTACAAGTGCAACTTTGGCTAACTTAATCTCCGTCTTAAATCGAGTTATCCAAGAGGATGAAGTGCCTATTCTCGTACCAACACTTCCTAGACCATCTTCATTCAGTCCTCTATTCGAATTGGATGTTGACACTCGAGAGCAGCTTCGATCACTTCTTAAGCTCTTGGATCATCCGCCTGCTGCATGGATCAAGGATGCCCTTCTCAACCAGCTTTTATCTGATCTTTTGAATTCTCCCTTTGAATTTTTTGCTTCTACTCCGTATTCTGTCATAATCCAACAATTCAAACAGCTTGCCAACAACAGTGCAGCTTTTCAGAATAAACTCCAAGAGATCGAAAATGAAGAGGCTAAGATCACAACTGAAGTAGATAGTTGTGCCTCTGCTCTTCAACCGAAGAAAGCTTCTCGTGAAGAGTTTGATCTGAAAATCTCTCACGCTATCTCTATTCAAGCCTTTTATGACAAGGAAGAGATAAAGCTCAAAACAGAGTTGGCCCAAATCAATGAAAAGCTTGCCAAAGTACGTGAGAGACGGGCTGAAATAGCCGTACCTCTGACCACTGCCCAGCAAGAACAGCAACAAATCATTCAAGAAATTGTTTCTATTGAGACCAAGCAAGAAGAATATAAGAAACAACTTAACAAGGTCCAATTTGAAAAGTTCAAGCATGTTGAGGCAATTTCAACTTTGGACAACAACAGGGCAAAGCTACGCTCAGACTTGGCAAGACTCTTGGCACCCCATTCCTCTTAGATTTCAGTAGTGATTTCAGTATTTGTAATAGTAAATTTTATTTCGGACTTATGCATCTCAACTTCAATTTGGCAAACAAAAATATTGTTTTAAGTATTTTCCATTAATCGAATCAATTATATTTCCTGATTCGATATCTTTAATTCGATATGCATTTCTCGAATACAATCTTATCACTTGGAAAGGACCTTCCCAAGTATGGGACCATTTTCCAAGAAATCTTGATTTCTTTTCCATTGGCAAAATAACTTTTAAAACCAATTCACCTATACTTAAATAATTTTCTCTTATTCGACGATTATAACTTCGAGCAACGCTCTCTTTTTGTCGAATCATATTCTCAAGTGCCAGGATTCACTCTGAATCTAATTCATTCAACTCATCAAACATTGTGTTCCAGAAATCATCGACTAGCAAATCATTATGTTTTGATACTCTTAAAGTATTCAAGTTAATCTCTAGTGGTAGCACCACATCATGGCCATAAACCAATTTATAAGGTGAAGTACTTGTTGACCCCTTGGTGAATTTCGATAAGCCCATAAGACTTGGCCTAAAGTTTCATGCCATGTTCGGGGTTTATTCCCAATATGCTTCTTGATCAAACTTATCAAAATTTTATTTGCTAACTCCACTTGCCCATTAGCTTGTGCATAATAAGGAGTTGAAGTAACCATACTGATATTCCTTGAGGCTGCAAAATTCTTAATTCGCTGACTAGTAAACATAGTCCCTTGATCAGTACTCAATATCTGGGGAATTTCAAATCGATGGATAATATGTTCCTCGACAAAGTCTATTATTTCACTTTGACCAACTTCTATTAGGGGAATTGCTTCAACCCACTTTGTAAAGTAATCAATTGCTACCAAGATAAACTTGTGTTGTTTTGATGAAGGAAGGTGGATCAACCCAATTAAATCTAAAGCCCAACCTCTAAACGACCATAGTTTTATTATCGAATGCAACTCAGATGCTGGAATCTGCTGTATTAAACCATGTTTCTGGTATTCTTGACATGCCTTTGCATAATCGATACAATCTTTTATCATAGATGGCTAGTACATATGATTGCGATATAACACTCATTTCATTTTCTTTCCAGCCTGATGGGCACCGCATATCCCATTATGGACTTCGCCCAAAGCAACATTTTGATCATCTTAGCCTAAACACTTCGACAAACTCCCATCGATCCCTTTCTTATACAACTCATCAGCCATCAATAAAATTTATTGCTTGCAATTTTATTTTTTTTATCAACTGGAATATTGGGATCCTTTAAATACTAAGCAATAGGCTTCCTCCAATCAGTATCTTTCCATTCATCTATGCACAAAACTTCTCTTTCACTCGCAGGCACTAATATTTGACGGATACTAGCCAATTTCTCAAGAGTTTCTGGACCGATTCTATATCTCGAAGCAATTTGGGCCAATTCTTAGCAATTTCATTATGAATCCTTGGAATATGAACTAAGAAAATTTTTCGAAAGGAGGTTAACAACTCCCAAGTAGTTGTTAAATACTTTTGCAACTTCTCATTATTGCATTTAAACTCCATCGATAACTGCTTCAAAACCAACTGGGAATCCCCTAATATCTGGACTTCCAAAGCCCTTTACTGATTAATATTTCGAGACCCAGAATCAAGGCTTCGTATTCTGCCACATTATTTGAGCAATGATATTTTAATTCGAATAGAAACTCTGATGGAATCTCTTCTGGTGAAATAATAAGGATTTTAACTCTTGCACCATCTTTATGCTTCGATCCATCAAAATATAACTTTCAATAATCAACTTCAACATCGATTATATTTGTCCCCTGGTCATTCAGATCTTTTGAATTACCTACTAGAAAATCTGCAATGACCTGTCCTTTCACAGCTTTGGCCGGAACATACTGCAAATCAAACTCTGTCAAGGCTAGCATCCATTTTCCTAAACGTCCTCGTAACATTGGGAAACTTAACATATATTTGATGAGATCAGTTTGTGCTATAACCTTCACCGATTTAGCCATCATATAATATTTTAATTTCATACAAGCATAGTATAAAGACAGACATAATTTTTCTATCGGGGAATACCTTGTCTCGATATCAGTTAAAACTCGACTAAGGTAATAAACTGCCCGTTCATGCCCATTCTCGTCATCTTGGGCCAGCATACACCCAATGGTATTTATAGATACTGCAATGTACAACTTCAAAGGCTCACATGGACAAACATTCACCATAATTGGAGCCTTAGATAAACAAGCCTTAATCAAATCGAATGCAACAAATTTACTTAAAAGAAAATGAACTTACAAAAGAAAGAAAGAAATAAGGAAAAAGAAAAAGAAAAAATGCATTAAAAAAATATTTTTGTGCATTTGTAGCAAAATTTTAGTGTAGGAGTTTTGAATCTGAATTATTATTGTGATGAATTTGTTCCATTCTCGTTTGGTGTATTTTGGAAAACTTTCGATATATTTTGAAAATCTTTCGGTGTATTTTAGAAATTTTTTGGTATATATATTTGTATTCTGATAAGTTCTGCATAATTCAAAACTCTCCCTCTTCTTCTTCCTCATCTTCTGCTGCTACTTCTTCTTCTTCTTTTTCATTATCATCATCTTTTTTTTCTCTCATTCAACTTTTCTTGTTTTACTTTCTCAAGTTTTTTATTGTTTTACTCTCTTAATAAGAATAAAAATAAAAAAAATTAAATATGAAGAAGAAGAAGAAACACATAATGCTACAAAATTACTTGAAAGAGGATGAACCTACATTCATTCAACTAAAAGAAAGAAAAAATAAAAAAAAAAGAAGAAGAAAAAGGCATTAAAGAAAATATTTATGTGCATTTGTAGCAAAATTTCAATATAAGAGTTCTGAATCTGAATTATGATTGTGATTAATCTGTTCTATTCTCATTTCGGTGAATTTTGAAAAACTTTCACTGTATTTTGGAAATCTTTCGGTGTATTTTAAAAAGTGTTCGGTGTATTTATATTCTGATAAGTTTTGCATAATTTAAAATTCTTCCTCTTCCTCCTCCTCATCTTCTGCTGCTACTTCTTCTTCTTTTTCATAATCATAATCATCTTTTTTCTTTTTTCTTATTCATCTTTTCTTTCTTGTTTTATCTTCTCAAGTTTCTTTTTGTTTTATTTCTTAACAAGAATAAAAAAAAAACATCAAACAAAAAAAAAAAAGAAGAAACGCATAATGCTGCAAAATTACTTGGAAAAGGATGAACCTACATTCATTCAACCAAAAAAAAGAAAGAAAAAATGCATTAAAAAAAACATTTTTGTGCATTTGTAGCAAAATTTCGGTGTAGGAGTTCTGAATCTGAATTATTATTATTATGATGAATCTATTTCATTCTCGTTTCGGTATATTTTGAAAAATTTTCTGTGTATTTTGAAAATCTTTCGATGTATTTTAAAAAATTTTAGTGTATTTGTATTTTGATAAGTTCTGCATAATTTAAAACTCTTCCTCTTCCTCCTTCCTATCTTCTACTGTTGCTTCTTCTTCATCTTCTTATTTTATTTTCTCATAATTCTTTTTGGGAGAAAAAAATTAAACAAAAAATATATATAATATTGCAAAATCAATAAAAAGAAGAGGAGGAAAAAAATGCAACAACGACAGCAGCAATAAAAAGAACGACGATGAGGATGAAACACCCAAAGAATAAGGAACATGAAGAAAAAGGATGAGAATCGCAAATAAGGAGGATGAGGAGGAAGATATATTTTTGAGTGTTAGCTAACTTTCTATTGAAAAAATAAATATTCAAAATGAAAAAATTAAAAACAAACACGTAATACATATACAAAATAAACATGCATATTATATTTTTATTTTTTAATAATGATTATTCGTTTCTATTAATTTTACAAGTTATACATATAAGAGTAAAATAAAAGGTTATCAATCATTTAATCTATTGATAAAGAAAGGGTGCAAGATCAAAGCTTCGAAACTAATTTTTTACATAGCTGAACACCCAATCCTATCGAATACTCGTTAGTCTTTCCGGTGGTTTTTATCACTGGCTAACAACATGAGTCTGTAAGACTACGTTTGTTTACAGAAGTAGGATATTAAAATAAAAATATAGAGACATAAAAATGTGTTTGACAGAGAAAATATAGCTAGACAGAGACAATGTATTCAGAAATACTAAATTAATATATTTTGTGTCCATCTTAACAAAAAGAGTACGGAAACACTAACAAAAGATACAACTTATTTTTCATTTTTTTTTCATTATTTTTGTTAATTTTTCATAATTATATTTTTATTATTATATTTTTCATTTCAAATTTTTTTAATGAAAAAAATGAAAATAAATTAGTTTTTCATAATTTATTCTAATTTATCATCAAATAGAATATAAGAATACAAAATTTTGTGTTTCTATCCATCAGTGTCTTACTCTATCCTATCCTATTTTCAGTGTCTTGTTCTATCCTATTCTAAAAAACAAACGCAGTCTAACAGTCTAGTTGTCGCTAAATATAGCGTGTATTTGCTGGTATAGCAACTTTCAAACTTTACTAGCCATATTTTTAGCATAACTATATACTGCAGTGCTGGTGCCTTGTCACACCCGCAAGGCAGAGTCATAACTGAATAACCAACTTAGTTAAGACTTAATAAGAGATTAACAAAGTAACTGCCTTCATTTTCTAATCTTGGCTTAGTTACGCTATTACTCTTGATATAAACAATTAAACTATAAACTTTAAATCTTAAACAATAAAATCTTAAATCCTAAAATCATAAATTTTAAATAATAAAATTGTTCTACGTTTTATAAAGGTTTAATTATTTTATTGGTCTCTATAGTTTCACAAAATTTTCAATTAGCTCCTTATACTTTTTTTTTATTGGATCCCTACACTTTTTTTTTTTAATTAGGTCCTTCTTAATAGTAATTGGTTTAATTATATAGGGACCTAATTAAAAAAAATTTAGTGCAAGGATCCAAATAAAAAGAAAAAAAGTATAGAGATCCGATTAAAAATAAAATTTAGTACAAAGATTCAATTAAAAGGAAAAAAAGTATAAGGACCTAATTAAAAATTTTACAAAATTATAGAGACCAACAAAATAATTAAACCTTTTATAGATTCTAAATCTTGAACAGTATAATTCTATATTTTAAATTCTAAAACTTTAAACTCTAAAATAGTTATTAATTAAGAGATTTTACGATTTAAATTGATCTGTTAAATTTACGTGGGCAAAACTTTCATGTAAAGTAGGAGACTAGATTTCAAAGTGAGATAGTTAAAGATTGTTAAGTTTTAAGTTTTATATTTCGTTAAGCAAAAGTAATATATGGTAAAACTTTTTTCATTCTAAACGAAATTATTCTATGTATTATTAACTAATATCATTAGATTTGATTTATTAAAAATATGAATTAATTTTATATAACAAAGTCTATTCTATTATATAAAAATCAAATTTCTGCACTTAATGATGGAACTGACGTGGCATGCTCCAAAGAGCGTTTCCCGATTTAATTATTTTAACTCATTCAATAATATAATTTATTGTAATGACTTAATTATTTCAACTAATTGATTTGATTAAATATTTAAATATCAATATAATTTATATTACTTAATTAATTATACTACATTAATTGTAATTCCTTATATTAGTTAATTGGTTTATTCATTTATAACGTCTGGAACAAAATAAATAATTTATTGTTTATTCTAATTGAATTTATTAAATTTAATTATATTATATATAAATTAAAGATAATTTATAAATCACCTTATTTTCTTAGCCTTTTATATTCTGTGGATTGTTAAATTTTAAGTTTTATATTTCGTTAAGCAAAAGTAATATATGGCAAAACTTTCTTCATTCTAAACGGAATTATTCTATGTATTATTAACTAATATCATTAGATTTGATTTATTAAAAATATGAATTAATTTTATATAACAAATTATTAATTAAACTCATTCTAAAATATAAGCAAAATAAATTAATTTCTTAGGCGGCCCAATGTAGATTTAAGATTTATACAACAATCAAACAAAGCATAGAACTTGTGAATTATGATCAAAAGGGAATAAAAAAGTAGGGCCCACATCATGTTCGCTTGCTTGTCTCCATTGCATCTTAACAAAATATGGGCCTACGGAGACTAATCCTAATTCCAAGTTGGGCAGATAGAAACCCTATCCGGATCTCATACAATTAATTTCAACCCGCACTTAAAGTCCTCTTTTAGTCTTTTTGGGTCTTCTCTCTCTTAGCAAGCAAATATATACGCCAGCAATGGAGAACAGCGTCTTGGCACTGGCAACTTCAGAATGGCAAAAATGAGAAGACTGGTTGCTCATACGACAACGGGATGATGATGGGGTTGTGCCGGCGAGGAAGTCGACGACGATCGGAGATGTTCATGTGACCAGAGAAGTTAGATAGCGGATCGACAAGAGGAGACTTTTACTGATGTTGTTGTTGTCCAGATCGCCGTCGCACTGAGACGCTCCCTATTTGTAACTGATGGAGGTGAGTTGCTGTAAGGAAGGCATGGATTCGGATCTTATTTTTATACCCCTTTTTTTACTCAGTACATTTTGATTTTTCAGTATTTATGATGTAGAATAAGTATTTTATTTTCAATTCAAATCTTTTTTTTTGTTTTTAAAATCATCAAGACAAATTTTTTCTTTTTTGGATTATGGAGGATATGTGATTTTGGATGCACTCCAATTTTAAAATGATTTACTCGAAAATATACCTCTTCTTAGTTGCTATAAAAGTCTAAGAGGTGTGGTCCTACAATCTTACCATACGTACTTGCTAGAATTTACGTTTGCTCTTATTTTTTTTCACTAGAGAAAAAATGGTTAGGCGATATGATTTGTTGGAGATGATTGCATCGCCAAAAGAATGTTGGAAGATTCATGTCAGAGTAATCAGACTTTGGTCTTTACCGAGATTCAAAGACCCCAAATCCATTAGCTCCATTCAAATGGTATTGATGGATGAGCAGGTACTTCTAATTTTATTCATACACACAATTGTTTCTCTGTTTTCATACACTTAGTCCCATATTTGTATGATCCTCACCTCATAATTGTCATAATTTCAACCTCAGCATTTTCTGCTTTTGTTGGGACTATTCATTCAAAAATAGAACAAGAACAAAATCCAATTTTGTGTTTTCCTGCAAGAAAACATAAGCTTTTCATAAAAAAAAAAAGATTCTATAGTCAAAAACAGATTTAATATATAGCTCATGTTGTATTCGGCCAATAAAAAAAGGGATTGGGGGACTTTTAGCAAGATTTTCATAGACAGTTATATAAAATTATAAATTTTAGCTTGCAAAGACATGCACCAATGCCAAGATACATAATTACTAAATAATGCAGATTGGATATAAGAGTTTATGCCGACCAAAAATAATAAAATTTGAGTCACTCTTGCTTTTATATCCTAAAAAAGCATCATGTATATCTTTGATAAGAAATAATAAGCACATCACAACAAAATTGAGAGTTAGATTATTCCTTACTTCTTTATTTATTATTCTCATCTTAAAGACTTAAATTTCCTCTTCCCGTATGGGTGACAGCTAACAAAAGAGATTTATATTAGAAAAGTTTGTGCCAAGCATCTTCAGGTAGTGTTGACTGTTGGGAAGCAAGAAGTATAACCTCCACTGATTTAACATTCAAAATTTTAAACTAAATCAATCACATTAAACAAAGATGTATATGGAGGGGAAAAAAGAGAGAAAAATAATAAGAGCATGACTAACGCATATGATTGTTGTTAATCTTAACCCTCTTCTACATAACACTTAATTCTCATGCATGATTGTCATCACAAATTTTTTCTTTTTAATATCTATGGTTAAAAAAAATAAATCAAAAGTTTTCTCAACCTGTTTTTCATGAGTTGTGTAAAAAAAAGTCAAATACAAAAATTTTATACTCAAGTGAAAGTTACAAAACAATAAAATTAGTCGTTTTAAATTAAATATTTTTATTATTGTGTTAATATATAATTAATTTTTTGTGTAAAATATAATGATAGTATACATTAAAGTATTAAATATTTGAATCCATTATATGTATATTCTTCCTTTTGGGTGAATATAAATCTGTTAGTTAATACTTAATATTTAATACTTAATATTTGGAATTAAATCATATTTTAATTTATTCAATTATTTTTGTTGAAAAAAATATTTTATATAAATTTTGTTTGTTTATTTAGTTGGACCTTATTGGTACTGTGTGTAGAAAGTGAATAATAAAATATTTTACTTTGTGAGAAAATAGGGAACAACTATGTATACTTCTGTAGGTAAGGATCTGATATCTGTGTTCGAATCATTGATATCGGAAGGAGCTGTGTATGTTTTTACATACTTTGGAGTTAGCAACAACTGTGGGTTGTACCACACAACATCGCATCATTTTCGATTATTTTTTCAAAAAAGAACTACTATCTTATCCTCTTTTTGTGATCCAATACCGTTATATGGTATTAAGTTGGTCCCCTTTAGAAAAATTATGGGATACTCTCCTCAACATCCTTTTTTGGTTGGTAAGTGTATGATTTATGCTAAGTACATAAGTTAATTTTTCTTTTGTTTTTATGACAAAATATCACTAAGACGGGTGATTTGTGCACAATCTTCTGTTTGATATTTATTTTAGACGTTGCTGGAGTTATGACCGGTGTAAAAGATGAGAGGAAATATGTGAAGGATGGTAAACTTATTGACATGTTAGTCATTCATATTGAGAATGACGGGTGCATTTTTCGATGCCCTTACTCAGCACTTAATATGTTTATATAAACAATTTTTTTATTTCTAAATAATTTACATTTTCTCTGCAGTTTAAAGCTTAATATTACTGTTCTTGGAGAGATGGTGGACCGGATCAAAGGTCTTGTGGCAGCGGGTGAATAACAGCTACCGGTAGTTATTTTTCAATTTGCAAGAGTAAAGAATTTTTTAGGTATGTGAGGATTTGACCACTATCGAATGATTATATTTTATTGTAGCTATTTCTACTAATTATTGGGATGCGATTCAATAGGTATTTTTAGTTTTAAAATTTTATGGTGTGATGTTATATATAATAGTAATTTTTTTTGTTTTTAAATTTTAGAGTGTGATACTACATATCGTAGAAGCAAAATTATAAGTATTGTATTTTGTGTTTTAATACTTTTGATCAGGTGGAATTACAAGTGAAATTATAGAAAACAATAATAACAATTCCGGTAAATGGCTGCCATTCTAGAAATTAAAATTTGAAGTGATAAAAAATATTATTATATACACGTGGATAAATTGTATCACCAGTTTTTTATTTTTTTTATTGTAAATTCTATGTTGAATTACTCAACAATTAATTAATCAATATATAATTTCAAGCTATATTTTTGTTATTATATAATACTTTTTATTATTTTATATTTGCAATAAATATTTTTTGTATAGCTCATTGCTAAAATAAAAAATTTTACTAATTAATTAGGTTCACAGTAGATTATAGTTATTTTTTAAATCTAAGGACACTTTTGGTTACTTTTCATTCAATAACTTTTCTGTCATGTATAATTGTACAACTCATTTAAGCAATGATTATTGTATATAGGTACCAATATTTTACAGAACATTATGTATAGTACCAGGCTCTTGATAAATCCAGATGTTCCTGAGGCTGTGATGCTTCGAAAAAGGTATTGTACCAATATTGTGAATTATTTATAGTTGTGCATATTGACTGTATTTTTATGGCGTTGTGATTGATAAGTAGCGCGTACTATAGAGAGATCTCGCAGTACCTGTCTGTACTTTCTGGCAAACTGGTGTATGTTAATGAAGATGAAGTTTTATATTCCACTGAGAGGAAGACAATAAAGGAGTTACAGGCGACTGCGGATGTGAGTGTCTTATAGAAAACTACTTTTTTATGTTTGGTCCATTGTTTATTTTTTTTTACTTTCAAACTGTTCTTATGTAGGTTGGATTCTATGTTGTTCTGGCCACTGTTCTTAATGTTGAACCCGTTCTAAGTTGGTGGTATAAATCGTGTGTTTGCAGCGTGAAGGCAGAAGCTAATACGGATACATACTTCTGCTATGACTGTAATAAGGACGTGTATAATGTGGTTGATAGGTACGACTCTAATTGGACTTATTTGTGCAATCTTTTCATAAAAAAGCAATATAGTTATGTAATTGATTATGTCTTTTTTTAATTTATTTAGCAATATCTAGCTTAATACTAACAATTAGTAGACAATAAGAGAATAATTTATTAAAAACAAAAACTGCTTTGATTGATGGAAATATCGTCTATCCACAAAAAAAAAATTGGCAAAATGAGATAGAGTGCATAGAAAAAATTCATATACCTACAACAATTTTATACTAAAGTCTCTTTTACTAGACTAAAATCTAGAAAACTGATAAACCTAAAAAAATTGTGTTTGAGCATTTAAATTGCGTTGAATATAATTTTTATGATTTTATTGTAACTAAAGGGTGACAGACCAAGTGTTAATTGATGTTTTTGAATAAAAAAAGCAAGTATAAGTTGAATTTGTTAGTTTTTTATGGTACTGCTACAACAACTTTTGTTGTGTTCGATAAGGAGACCACATCTCTATTCGGACGGACCTGTACTGAGATGGTAAAAGAGTTTAATGTATGTGGTTTCTGCTGTTGAAACCATTTGAATGGTTATGATGATTCAATGTTGGATGTGAATATAGACGATAATTTTATACCATTCTCAGAAACTTTAGACGGTATATAAAAATTTTATCTGTATGTTTATTTGCATTTTTGTGCACATTATGGACTAAATTGCATCGGTATGACAACTGAGTATCTAAAGAGAGTTCATTCAACAGATGTGTGGGATATAGAAAATCCTATTTATCAATGTCAACACTGTAAAGCATGGATGTGGTTTGAAGAAAGGCTTGCTAAATTCAAATAGTCGCCCCAACCAAAGTTTTCATTATGTTGTATGGAAGGAAAGATCGATCTTTCTCTACACACATGTCTCCTGATGAGCTCATTCAGCTTCATACTGGAGAAGATCAAAGAAGTATTCATTTCCTAAAAAATATAAGGGCATTTAATTCAATATTTTGTTTTACATCAATGGTCGGAAAAATTAACCGTGGGTGAACAATGGGATTGCTCCTCCAATTTTTAAGCATGGGGCTTAAAACTACCATAGCATTGGTAGCTTACTTCCTCCGGATAGTCTGCGACCAACATTTGCCCAGTTATATATCTATGACACAGAAAATGAGATTGATAATCGGATACGGACACTTTGATAATTTTCATGCAACCAATCAAATATTTTAGTTATTTTTTATTTGTGAGAGAAAATAACATAAAATTTATTCTGTTTTTTTTTTTGTGCAGTTCCAATGAAACTATAAATGAGCGGGATAAGAAAATTGTGACAATATTAAGAAATATGCTAGACAAATATAATAGTTTGGCAAAGAATTTTTGCTATGCAAGAGATAGGTATCAACAGGGAAAATGCACAAACATAAAGTTTAAGTTGATTAGTAAAAGGACTATAGATGATAGGACATACAACTTGCCATTTGCATCTGAAGTCGCTGCATTGATTGTTGGCGATGTCGAACAACTAAGCAAAGATAGAGATATTATTATAGAGAATCAAATGTTGGCTGCATTACCTGTGTATTATGATGAAGGGGTTTTTTCTTTGTGTATGGTCATGGGGTACTGGAAAAATATTTCTTTGGAACCTTATGTCTGCTGAGATTCGCTCAAGGGTGATATTGTGTTAAACATTGCTTCAAGTGGTATTGCATATTTACTTCTTCCCAATGGAAGAACGACACACTCAAGGTTCAAAATACCGATAAATATAATTGAGGATTCTGTATGTAACATCAAACCTGGTTCCCCTCAAGCAATGCTGCTGTTGAAAGCCAAACTTATAATTTGAGATAAGGCTCTAATGGTTAGTAGGTACTACTATGAAGTCCTTGATAAATGCTTAGGTGATATCATGAGGTTTTTTCCAACATATAATAAAGATTTCTCCTTTGGAGGAAAAGTGGTTGTACTAGATGGAGACTTTAGACAAATTCTTTCTGTCATTTTAGGAGGATCGAGACAAGATATCGTTCATTCAACCGTAAATTCGTCTTACCTTTGGAAGTTTTGTCAGGTGCTCAAACTAACAAAAAATATGAGACTCTCTTAGGGACGACTGCTTCAGATCAAGATGAGACAAAGCAATTTGGTGAGTGGTTATTGAAAGTTTGTGACGGTCTAATATGTGACAATATGGATGGTGAATCTGAGATATGTCTTCCAGGAGATATTGTTATTCCTTCTTCAGACCAGGCATTTGATGAGTTGGTTCATTTTTCTTATCCAAATATTTTGGATAACATGTCCTCAAAGGATTTTTCAAAGCAAGAACTATACTGGCTTCCACGCTGGACATCGTTGAAGAGGTCAACAACCATCTGATGGCTATCATTCCTGGAGGGAAAAAATTATATCTTAGTTCGGATTCGATTTGTATGGATGAAGGGAATATAAATATGGTCAACTAGATCTCTATGGTCCTGAATTACTGAATAGCATAAATTGCTCTGGTTTGCCTCCACATAAATTAATACTCAAGGTTGGTGTTTCAGTGATGTTACTGAGGAATACTGACCAATCCAATGGTCTTTGTAATGGTACAAGGCTACAAGTTAGGAAGCTTAGAAATCATGTCAAAGAATGTGAAGTCTTAACAGGTAACAATGTTGATCATATTACTTTAATTCCAAGAATGAATATGGTACCAACAAATGAAACCATCCTAGTTAGATTCCAACGAAGACAATTTCCCATAGTAGTATCGTTTGCCATGACAATTAATAAGTCTCAGGGACAAACTTTATCTCATGTTGGATTGTACTTGCCCAAACCAATTTTTACACATGGCCAACTATATGTGGCACTTTCAAGAATTAAGAGTAAGAGAGGTTTAAAAGTTTTATTTATGAATCACGTAGGAATGTCTGCAAATTCAACTATCAATGTTGTTTACAAAAAAGTCTTTGAAAAAATAGGATTCTAATATAAATATTTTAATTTTATTTTAAATTCTGTTCAAAATATTTTTTAATTCTCTTTTAAATTAGAGTAGTAATTTAAATATATAATATATATTAATCATAATAATCATCAGTATTATATTTTAGAAAAACTTTTTACAACCAAACAAAATAACTAGCTAAAAGTCCAATCAAAATGAAAAAACACATTTCTTCAATGTGGAAAGGCACTCTCCTTCGTGAAACCTCCAGGAGAAGGTGGAAAGACACTCTCCTTTGTTAAAGTTTCTCCTGGAGATGCGCAACCTAGAGACAAATGTCTGGGTTAACTACCAGATATGTCAGGTTCTGACAAAGTAACTGACACGTGATCTCACGGCCACTATGATAGACATGCATAATGTGCATTTGTATATTTTGTTTGAGTGTGCATTATCTTGGCTTGCTTAATTATTTATTCATATTAATTGTTAATTGTCTACTTGTTATATATACTTTTTATATGTGCTTGACTTGTTTGTTTTGTTTATCTTTGTGGATCTACTGATGTTTTAGAGGATGATGGAGGAAGAAAAATAGTTAAAGATTTTGATCAAGTTTAGAACCTTAGAGAACTACCCCTATTTATGGTTTCTGTTTTAGTTTCTTAAGTTTTATAAGTTGAGTATCGGCGTTCTAGGATTGTCTCTGGCTTTTCCGAGACCTTATTTATTATATATGTGGGCACCTTGACCATACTGAGAACCCCTCGATTCTCATTCCATACGATATATTGTTGTTTTTCAGATGCAGGTCGAGAGACACCTCGCTAAGCGTCTGGACTTACTCTGCAACGAAGATGGGACTTTGGGTTTTTGTGCTTTGTTATGTATATGTATATATATGCTTAGATCTCTCCTTTTATATGCTTCAAGCTTGTGCCTCATAGAGGCTTGACGGAGAACTAAGGTTGTTTTGAGTAATTTAGATCTTGGGACTTGTATATACTTATGTAAATATTCTGTGGCCAACCTTAGCTTCGCAGATTGAACCTAGAGTTTGAATATTTTGTATCTTTTGACACTTTCTTAACCAAATTTTTTCAAGGTAGAGACTTGATGCAACAATTTCTTAAGAATAATTTATTTGCCTTTTTCTTATAATTATTTTTTTTTCTTGTTGTTCTTACTTTTTTATATATTTTTTTATTTGTTTTCTCTTCTTGTTCTTTTTTTTTTTTGGATGCTTGTTTGGGCCTAAGGCCGTGGCTGGTATGTTTGATGTCTAGTTCTGTATAAAGTATTTGACTGGTTCAGCATAGACTTAATGAACCTATGCTTAGAACAGGATGATCATTTATACCGTGTAGGTAATTGCTTTCATAATTGTGGTCTAGAAAAGTATGAAAAATTAAACTCTTACAGCATAGACTTAATTGAACCTATACTTGGGACATGTTGGTCATTCATACTGTCTAAGAAAAACTTTTAAGATTTTACAAGAAAGAAAAAAGGTTTTGTTTTAAAATATTTGAGAAATTTACCAAGTCTTTAAAAAGGATTTCTGGATTTCGAATGTGAACCCATGGTTTTTGGAAAGACTCATAAGACGAGCAATGATCACTGTACTCTGTATATATATAAGTATAAAGTGTTGTATCTGGTCTGTATGTATATGCATGTTTTTGCTCTCAACGAAAAAGTGCTTTTGGAAGGTTATGCGGTTTTAAGTTTAAACAGACTCCTATTTTAGTAATTAAATATGTTAGAGTCATATTAATATCTAATCTATCAGAGTGGCACAGTCAAAAACGTGACATTCTGATAGTGAGGGTATTACAACAATGCTAAAGAAGAGTTAGAAAGAAGAGAAAAATAAGTAAAAGAAAGAGATAAAAGAAGAAAAAAAATAACACAAAATATGTACATAAAATTTAATTATTTACGTTTTTGTTTTGACTGAAATAAAAGTGGTGTATAAATCTGAGATGTATTATTTCAATTTAGTTAAACTTGGTTAAATAAAAAATTTAGATGCATAATTTTTCTATAATTAAAATATAATATATTTACGATATTAATTTACCATACATTTGTAAAAAAAAAATCATAAAAAAAGTGTAAAATGAGAACAAAAATCATGTAACCTTTTCTTTTTCTATTCTTCCAGAAATGACATTATTTTCAACCAGGAAGGTTTTTTCGGTGGAGAAAGAATAATCTAGACCTTGAAGGACCAGGTTATAATTCAAATAATAAAAAATGCATGGATTGGTTCACAAATAAAGCAGAATAGCAATTGAGAGGAATTTGAAAAAAGTTTAGAATTTTTTATTACAAGAAAGCACCAATGGCGCGTCATGGTGGAGGAGATCCGCTCGGTGTCATCGCTGCGTTGTCTTCTCCGGCAAGTTGGGCGTGGACTCAGTGCCGCTGACTGAGGAGATCTGAAAGAAGAGCGAAACAGAGAAAGAGAGAGTTCTCAACAGAGAGAGAGAGAGAGGGGATGTAATCGAGCTTGTTTTGCGTCTCGTCGAGGAGGTCGTAATGGAACATCCTCAGAGGCTTGGGCATTGCAACCAGATCTGGAGAGGCGATAAACTGCGGTGGTGACGGCA
>NC_029788.2:7236552-7238720 GCF_000816755.2 Arachis ipaensis
CTACTTGAACCGGTACGGCCTGAACTTCTGCTCTTATACCTCCGTAGCGAGCTCTCTCTCTCTCTCTCCATCAGTGCATATTAAGAGTATGCATTTGTATTGCATTATTTTAAGTCCATGTTACAAAAAAATTTAGTTGTTAAAAAAAATCAATTTTTTCAATGTTAAAAAAAATCAATTTTTTCAGAAAAACCGATTCTTTAAATAGCTGGTCCAACCAAAATCATACTAAATCGGTCTACAAATTCATTAAACTTTAGGTCAAACATAGAATTTCTAACACTTTGTACTGATACAATCTTAGCCATTGAACTAACATCTTTCCACTTGGTCTATCAAAGTCTGAAAAATACTTTCTCCACCAAAGACAAAGGCCTTCAATCAGATATACTAGCAGAAGGATGCAAGATTCGACAGGAAATGACTGTAGGGGTTCTCCTAAGAAAGCATGGTCTTATGAGATTTGGCAACCGAGTCTAGAGAGCATCACCGAAGAAGCCATAAGTGATGATGATATCCAATAATATATTGTTTTATTGATTCTTCATCCCATAGCCTATATTCTTTAGGTACCACAAAGCTCCCTCAGCTGCATGGTCTGCGGCTGTTTTCTTTTTTCGTTGAGGGGCACCATAGCACTCTATAATGTTCTCCGATGCATCTTCTATCTCAATAGTAACCTTGAAGGTAAACCTGTAAAAGATATCATAGTCAATGAAAATAACAAAAATATTGTTATGATGCACTTTCTTCTGTTTCCTTGCATTTGTCTCTGACAAACAGAGGCAATAAAATAGAATAAGTTGAATATTAGAATATCATGATAAAGCCACAAGGCACGAGTTATTAAAATCTTGGATGATGCATGATCAAGCAATCATCAAACAACTTGCCCAACAAAGACTAATGAAGGCAAATTTTGTTACAACTGCTTGGAAGTTGAATGTACATATCAGCTGGATAACTACATGAAAGAGAATAAATCTTGTAAACAAAAATGAAAAGTAATAAATCTAGCGAGTATCGTTAAACACTAAAATACATAATTATTGTGTGAGAGTACGTGTACTATATCATAGCTGGAAGAATTACATTTTCTGATGGCATGGACCATCCTGTTTGTAACATTCAAATACAGGGGGCTTCCAATGGTTTGCAGCACAGATCTCGTACAAATCTGATCTGGCAGGTCTTTTCTTCGTACCTTGAACCACAGCAGTTCCATTTTTGATTCAATAAATAATGAACTGAGTTAGTAATTCAAAGGTTAGCAATTTGGAGTAACCCAAAAGAAGTCCACATAAGCACAAAGATGGAGAGAACCTACTTCAAATTCAAAGTTCTAAAAGAGAATGTGTACCTTGTTCATGTGGAGACTGTGAGGACGCGTTGTTCTCACAGTCACAGGCGTCGCCCTTTTGCAAGGGAGTGTGTTCCAAGATGCCCTTGTCAGAATCCATCTTTACCACTTTAGCAGCAGTCTAAAACCAGAATCCTTCAAATTACCCTGCAAGCTAAGAAGTTGAGAATTTGTATTATATCATCGCAAATCGGTTGAGCTGAGTAAGCAGCTTCAGCGTTCTGCTGCAGACACGTGTATGACCGCGTGGCAAGTAATAAGCATGTGTAGTATGTATTTCTAAATTTTTTTAAACTTAATTTCTCATTGGTAGCTGGTTGGCTAAAAAAATTTAGTTATGAAAATAAGATGAGTAATATATCTTAACATTATTATTTTTAGTGTTTTTTAAAATGGTAGGAGGTATAAATTAGAGGATCTGATTTGTATTTAAAAAATTAAAAAAATTTAGAGTACACAAATTAAAGGATTCGATTTATATGTACTCCAAAATTTTTTAATTTTTTAAACACAAATCAAAAGTTTTGATTTTTGCTCTAACACCAGCTTAAAGTATCTATACACTCCATAACAGCACCTTACATCATTCTTTATTTCATATTTAAATTAAAAAATACTGGTAGGTCATCTACTCATCCCACCATCTATTTATAACATAACAAAAAGAGACCAAGATAAATTGATAATTATTTTTGAACATTTAAAACTTTTTTATTATACTACTCCATATATTTTTTAAAGATGGCATAATTTAGTTTTATTCTTTATATCATAACTTATGATTTTCTCATGATTGATTTTTTTTTTT
>NC_029788.2:7238946-7247510 GCF_000816755.2 Arachis ipaensis
TGTGCTTCTTATTCTATTACTTAATTCTTGCGCATCTTTTCAACAAGTATTTTAAGATTTTAGTCAATGACTATAGTTCTTTTAAGTTTACTAAACATGTATATTATTAGGTGGTCTCTAAACACTGGAATACATGATATCGGTCATATTTTTTCCCCTTTCATTCTTACTAGCGTGAAAGTCACGAGATTTTATTTTGGTCAACATATTAAAAAAATCAAATGATTCAATATTTTAAAGTTATTTAAAAAAAATTTATATCTGACATTAATATTATAGTTAAAAATAAAATATCATAGTAATTTAATTTTTAATATAAAAGAAGAAAAAAGATAACTTAATAGTTCACATTTATTATCATAAAGCAAAAAATAACATAGACTAACTAACAAGTTTATATACTATATATATTATGTGTTTTAGAGGATAGAAAACCAAGATTCCAAAATATAATACATATCCCAAAAGTAACACTAGAAAGTTTAGAACTACCTAAATAATTATTTTTTAATTACAGAAATTTGAATTAGATGATTGATAAATCTATATTTTATGATATATATTGTACTCAATTTAAGTGATTTATTCAACCCTTCACCCACTTATTCATGTAAATTGCATGGTTTTACTTTCCCTTCCTTATTATGTGATATATGTGAAAAACATGTTTCCTATGCTTTAAAAATAATTATTTTAATTACCCTTTATTACCATTCGATGCCGTGATTTGTGTGTTGAGTAGTTTCAGATCTTTTAAGGCAGCAATGACTTAAAGGATGGAAAGGAAACATACAAAAATGGAAGAAAAGCACAAAATGGAGTTTTTGAAGAAACTGGCAGCGACGCGAACGCATGGATGACGCGGTCGCATGCCCAACGCGAAAAGGCAGCGACGCGAACGCGTGACTGACGCGAACGCGCGCCATGAGCAGAACACAGATGACGCGACCGCGTGACCCACACGGACGCGTGACAGATGCCACGCACCAGAAATTGCAGAAAACGCTCCCAGCGATTCCTGAAGCCCTTTTTGGCCCAGATCCAAGTCCAGAAAACACAGATTAGAGGTTATAAAGTGGGGGAATGCATCCATTCATTATCATGTCTTCGATTATTTACTTTTCATAGTTTAGATGTAGTTTTTAGAGAGAGAGGTTCTCTCCTCTCTCTTAGGTTTTAAGATTAGGATTTCTTATTATTTCAATTTAGTATTCCGACTCTTTATCAGGTTCAATATTCCTTTTACTTTGTATTTCTCTTTTACTTTCATATACTTTAATGCTTTCTTTTAATTACTTTTGTTGCCAAATTGGCTTATGAACCATTCATGTTTAGATTTGAATTTCTATTTAATATAATTTGAGGTATTTCAGAATTATGATTGCTTTCCTTTATTTATATGAATAATTTAGATTTTTTCCTTTTGGCTTTGATTGATTAATTGGTAACTCTTGAGTTGTCAAACTCATTGTGATTGATAATTGTTATCCTTGTTGATTGATTTAAATTCCTATAACTCTAGTCTTTCCTCAGGAATTGACTAGGACTTTAGGTGTTAAATTGATTTACCCACTCGACTTACCTTCATAGTTAGAGGTTGACTTAGTGGAGAGCAAAATATAATTCTCATCACCATTGATAAGGATAACTAGGATAGGACTTCCGAATTTTCATACCTTGCCAAGAGTTTATTTTACAGATATTTATTTATTTTATTTGTCATTTAAATTACTTGTTCCTTACTTTCAAAACCCCCAATTTACAAAACTCATAACCAATAATAAGAACATACCTCCCTGCAGTTCCTTGAGAAGACGACCTGAGGTTTAAATACTTCGGTTATCAATTTTAAAAGGGGTTTGTTACTTGTGACAACCAAAACGTTTGTAAGAAAGGTTGATTGCTTGGTTTAGAAACTATACTTGCAACGGAAATTTATTCTGAATTCTAAACCGTCAATCTTCAGTTCTTCAAAATGGCGCCGTTGCCGGGGAGTTGCAATAGAGTGCTAAGTTATTGATTGGAATTTATTTATTTGTATTTTATTTTATTTTTACTATGAGCTGCATGTTTCTTTCGTTAAATGACGCGTTCACTTCCTGATCCAAGCTTGCCAGTATTTGATCCTGAGATTGAAAGAACTATTTCACGTATAAGGCAAGCTCGGCGTCGGTTAGTCTTCTCCGAGGGCGGATCTGAAACGTCACTTGAGGAAGAAACAAGCCCCCGTTCTACTGATTCGGTTGATTTACGTCCAGGTGACATGGCAGCACCTAGAAGAATTACTATCCAGGAGGCTGGAGCCCCTGATTTCACAATGCAACCGTTTCAAGCGCATCACCCAGCAGTGGCTACAGACTTTGAAATAAAGACTGCACTACTCAACTTGATGCCTAAGTTTCATGGCTTACCTGCTCAAGAGCCTATCAAGCACCTGAGGGTTTTCCAAGCAGCCTGTTCTACTGTCAGGCGTGATGGTGCAGATGAAACTTCTATTCTGTTAAAAGCTTTCCCATTCTCTCTTGAGGGAAAGGCGAGAGAGTGGTACTACACTCAACCCGCAGCAACTGTTTCTGACTGGGATACGCTTGGAAGAGAATTTTTGGAAAAATTCTTCCCAGCTGAAGTTACTGATAAACTGAGGAAGGACATTTCCATGATTGTTTAGGACGAATCCGAGACTCTCTATGAATACTGGGAGCGCTTCAACAACCTTCTGGAAGCATGTCCCCACCATATGATTGACAAGATAGTGTTGCTCGGCTACGTCACACAGGACATGAGGCCCCAAGATAAGACCACATTGGAAAGTGCTAGCAATGGGTCTATGAAAAAGTACAAGACCACTGATGAGGCATGGCAATTGATCAGCGACTTAGCTGAATCTACTCGATATCATAGGTAGAAACAAGGCCGTTCAAAAGCTATTGCAGAGGTATCTTCTAGCAAAGAGACTACTGCTCTGACTCAGAGTATATGTGAAATGATCAACTTACTGAAGCAGATGTAGTTGAGTCAACAACAAGCACAGCAAGGCGAACAGTTAGTCCCACAGAGAGTGTGTGAGATCTGTGCTGATTACAGCCATTATACTGATGAATGTCCGCAGCTCCAGCAGGAAGACAACACCGTGGCAACCACACATAACTTCTATGACCGCCCCAACCAAGGATACAATCAAGGAGGCAGCTACAACCATGGGTGGCAGGACAATTCTAATCAAGGTTGGAGAGACAATTCTAACCAGAATTGGAGGGACAACAATAACAGAGGAGGCAGATACAATCAAGGATATCAAAAGTGGAATAATAACAACAACAGGCAGCAGAACCAGAACCAGCCTTACAGAGCACCTCACCTGAGGCAGTCCCAAGGACCACAGCACAACCAATAACAAGTTCCGCAGATCACTTAATCTAATTCCTCTCCGAGTGACGAGGCTCTTCAATCCATTGCACAAGGATAAAGGAACATGGAAAGTTCACTTAATGGCCTAGCATCCGCTATACAAGCTCTCATCTCTCAGCTGGCATCACCCAACACTTCAAACACTCAACATGCAAGCTCCAGTGGAATTCCTTCTCAACCATTGGCCAATCCAAAGGGTGGCATCAATGCCATCACCCTAAGGTCCGGAACCACACTGCAAGAGAGGAATCAGGAGGAGCCAATCCCATCAGAACACGCCTCAGCTGAAGAGGTGGTAGAAGTAGAGGATGCTGAAGAGGAAGAGGACATACAAGACATGGTTGAAGAAGAAGAAGTTCAACCACAAAAGAAGCACCAAAGGATGCAGGCGCTGCAGAAAACGTCCTTCCTATTCCATTTCCACAAATTGCAAGGAAGCTCAGGAAGCAGATGGAACTTGATCCCAAAATAGTAGAGATATTAAAAAAGGTTGAGGTAATTGTTCCCCTTTTTGATGTTATTCAGCAGGTACCTAAATACGCAAAGTTTCTAAAAGATTTATGTATACATAAAGACAAAATTAATGAATTAGAAACTATTCCTTTAGGTAGTTCTATATCTGCTTTAATGGGAGGTATATCTGAAAAATGTAGTGATCCAGGTCCATGTATGGTTAATTGTACTATTGGTGGTGTGATATTTTTTGACTGCATGTGTGATCTAGGAGCATGTGTTAGTATAATGCATTTGTCTATATATGATACTTTGAGGCTCCCTCCCTTAAAAAGGTCGGCAGCTCGTTTTGTGTTAGCAGATAAAAGCATAATTACAGTGGTTGGAATTACTGAAGATGTATTAATGAGCATTAAGGGGCTCACATTTTCCATTGACTTCTACATTCTGGAAATGCCCCCTAATGACTCAGGAAGGCCATCATCAATCCTGCTTGGAAGACCATTCTTGAAGACTTCAAAATTCAAGCTGGACGCATTTTCTGGAACTTATTCTTTTGAAATAGATGGCAGAATAGTGAAATTCAGTTTAAATGGAGCTATGAAGCACCCTCCGGATGACCTTTCTATCTCCCAGTGTGACATCATAGATGAAACCATGGCTGAAGTTCACCAGGAAGAGTTAGAAGAGAAGTACACAGGACAAGGTCCAAGTGTGGGGACACTTTTGGAGGACAATGAGGGAACTTTGCCATTATCACCAGCCCCAGATAATCCAGAGCCTGATCATGAGCAAAAATTAGAATTAAAGCCCCTCCCTCCACACGTCAAGTATGCTTACCTTGAGGACAAGCATAAGTTTTCAGTTATTATTGCAAGGGAACTCACTTCCCAACAAGAAGAACAACTACTCAGTGTGCTGAGGAAACACAAAAGAGCAATTGGATGGAGCTTGGCAGACATAGAAGGCATCAACTCTCAAGTTTGTGAGCACAGAATATTTTTAGAAGAGGGAGCTAGGCCTGTTCATCAACCCCAGAGAAGACTGAATCCCACTATCTTGGAGGTTGTCAAAAAGGAAGTGAAGTCTAATCCACAATTGAATTGAGTTATTAAATATTTTTACAAACTTGCATGAATAATGATGATCATAGGTGAAAACATGTAATTGAGCATCGAACCCTCACCAGATGTGTTTGCACTCTATTCGCTCAAGTGTTTAGGGTTGATTCACTCAATTCTCCTCTATTTCATGCTTTCCAAGATTTGTTTTTCTTCTAACAATCAACATTTATTTCATGCATGGATACAAGTATCATGAGGTCTTTTCATTGGTTGTAATGGGGCTAGGGTCAAGGTAAGATGCATATTTGGTCAAGTGAGCTTGAAATTTGAATCTTTGATAAGCTTAAACTTCCCACCTAACCTATGACATCCTATACAATTAAGCTCTAACCTAACTACCCATTTTTTCCTCACTTTTTCACATACTCATGCATTTTCTTTTCATTTCACAACACTTGTGCATTGATCTTTATTGGACTTTACTTTGGGGCATTTTGTCCCCTTTTTATTTCTTTCTTTTTTTTCTTCTTTTTCTTTCTTTTTCTATTTTTTTTCTTTTCCATATTGCTTTTTCTTTTTCTTTTGTTCTTTTGTTTTTCTTATTTTTTTTTCTTTCTATATACAAGAGCATCAATGCATAAGGTTTTACATTTGATCAATACATGAGTATGTACCCAATTCTCAATATTTTCAATAACAATACAAAAATACCCTTTTATTCACCCAATGTCCCAAGGTTCCCACACTTGAATGATACTCACACACACTAGCCTAAGCTAATCAAAGATCCAAATAAGGACAATTATTGTTTTTTCTCTTTAGGCTTGTAATGTGCTAAAATAAGAACAAGTGGGTTAAGCGTAGGCTCAAATTTGCTAACAATGGAAGATAAAAGGTAAGGCTATTTGGGTAAGTGAGCTAAATGAAATGATGGCCTCAATCATATAAATGCATGAATACACAAAATAATGAAAATAAAGAATCAAACAAATTAAAGATTACAATCATAGAAAGAGACTAATGCACACAAGAAGGAAAATAAGTGGTTATAAGATGTAACCACACCATTAGGCTCAAATCTCACAAACTTGTGTTCTTAGCTCATAAATCATGTTCCATAAAATATATAATTCAAGCAAGTTCTATGAAAATTTTTCACTCAAATCAATTGAGATGCCCTATAGATAGAAATCTTGGAAAATTTTATTATTTTGACTAAGCTTATTGTGTATATATATGCAAAAATAAGAAAATGCAACAAAAATCCAAAAAACCTAAAATGAAATGCAAAAGTGTTGGGATTAGAAATTTGTCACCTAAAATCGCCGACCGGTCGGACGACCTCCCCACACTTAAAAGTTGCACCGTCCTCGGTGCACTCAAAGATGAGCAAGGGGGTACGGCGAGTCTCTGGATTGCTGCATGGTCTTAGTGTTGCTTCCATATTTGCTTGTGGTGCATTTATCATGAAAAACAAAAATACAACACCATAAGATGAGAAATATAAAAGCAAGGAAGCATACATTGTTGGAATGAGGTAAATCACTAGAATTGAGTGAGTGAATTAGTGTGACATTAAGAAATATTAGGTGTGTGAATTCTAAATTGCGCGGTTTAGAATACACATTAGCATAAAAGCTATGTCACAAAAGAAGCATGCACTCCACTTATCCTAGTGTGCTTGAGATGCTTTAAGTAAGCTTGTAAGGTAAGACAAGAATTAGAGAAGAATGAAAGCATTCAAGTCAAACATATGGATGGATATAATCATGAAATACAATGCATTAAGGTAAATGCTCAACATCATCCATCAAGAGATTGCCTAATCAAAGAATACGGTTCAAATCACATGATGGCTAGCTACAACATGCAATTCAAAAGAGTTATAAGCTCGAAGACAATTCTCATCACTTGGTATTTTTCAAAAGGTAAGCATGAAGAACTCAAAACCAAGTAACAAAATATAACCTCAATCATAGAATCCAACAAAGATTATCTAAAAACATTCATGCTAAAATAGCATTTAGGCAATAAGGGATATATCAATTTATTAGTAAACAAAGTCAATACGCCAACACTTATGATGAAAATAGAGAAAATAAAATGAAAACTAAACTAAAACTAACTAATCAACTAACTAACTAACTAATTTGTTAACTAAAATAAATGGTTGTCAATGGTGTTTGGAAGTGTTGGATGAGGGGTAGGAGAAAGGAGAAGGAAAGAAATAGAAAGAGGAGAAGAAAAGAAATGTGGTGAAGGAAGGAAATCCGCGCGTACGCGTCATGTGCGCGAGCGCGCAAATAGGTTCGTGCCAAAGGCACAACGTTGGCGCGGCGCAGGCACAACTCTCTGGAAAAATGCATGGAGGGTGGAACTTCTCAATCCACGCGTACGCATGCATGGCGCGCTCGCGTGGATGGTCAAAAACGCTTGATGCACGCGTACGCACGCAGTGCGCGTACGCGTGGCAAAAACTTTTGCTATGTTTTTTTTTTTTTGTACCAATCCAAGCATTCTAAACCTCCAAACAGCCACCAAAATACCATAAAACCTTGTTTAACATACTAAACTACTAATTAGACTCATTAAAACAATCAAAACAAGAGTTTAAACTAATTCTATTCCTTGAAGAAGAACATCAAGGGTGTCATCCATTAGAGGTTGGGGTGGATAAGAAGGTTCATTGTCTTGGAGAAAGGGTTCATTATAGGAAGGTGGTTCTTCTTGGTGAGGTGGTGGTGTGTATTGAAGTGGTTTTTGGGAGTAGTAATCTTGGAATTGTGGTTCCATGTATGGCTCATATGGTTCAAAAGGAGGTTGGTATGGTGGGTAAGGATCATGGTCATGTGGAGGTGTTTGTTGAAAGTAGACTTGTGAGTGTGGTTGAGGGTCATGTTGAGGATATGACTCATAGGCATATAGTGGTGGTTCTTGGAAATCACAAGGAGATCCACCATAGCCATTTGATTGATATGCATAAAAGAATGGCTCTTCCTCATAGTGCATTGGTGGGGGTTGTTGCCATGATGATTGATCATAAGCATATGGCTCTTCCCACCTTTGATTGTCCCATCCTTGATACACATCTCCATTATAGTCCTCATCACCTACAACATAGTTGTAATCACACTCATAGCCAAAATGAGAATTCATAATGGAAAGAGAAAACAAAAATCAAAAGATAATGGAAAATAAGAGAAATAAAATTCTACAACTAGCAAATAAAGCAAAAAGTAAGATATTCACACTATTCACATATGTACAATAACCAATAACATAACACCATTGCAATTCCCCGGCAACGGCACCATTTTGACAAATGGATTTTTGACGGTTTAGAAATTCACTAATAAAATCTCGTTGTAAAGTATAGCTTCTAAACCAACAATAATCCTTTCATACAAAAATTTGTTTGTCACAAGTAACAAACCCCTAAATTCTATAAACCGAAGTATTTAAACCTCGGGTCGTTCTCCCTAGGAATTACAATGAAGTGTCTTGTTATTGGTTATGGATTGTATTTTGGGGTTTTGGGATAAGAGACATGAAATGTAAATGACAATGAAAATAAACTAACAACTAAAAAGCACTTGGCAAGGTTGTGAGAATTAGAAGTCCTATCCTAGTTATCCTCCT
>NC_029788.2:7247971-7271408 GCF_000816755.2 Arachis ipaensis
GAACCGCATCATTTGGACCTCTGTAGCTCAAGTTATGGTCGATTAAGTGCGAAGAGGTCGGCTTGACAGCTTTCCGGTTCTTCCATTTCTTCATGAGTTCTCCAACTTTTCATGCTTTCTTTCTTCATTCCCTTGATCCAATCTTTGCCTCCTAAACCTTAAATCACTTAACAAACATATCAAGGCATCTAATAGAATCAAGGTAAATTAAATTTAGCTATTTTGAGTCCTAAAAAGCATGTTTTCACATTCAAGCACAATTAAAGGAGAATATACAAAACCATGCTATTTCTTGAATAAATATGGGTAAAAGGTGATAAAATCCCCAAAAATCAATACAAAACAAACCGTCAAATTGGGGTTTGTCAATCGCCTGTCAGGTAAATCACATTATTGCTTTTTAGATGGTTACACAGGCTATTTTCAGATTCATATAGCTCCTGAAGATCAGAAAAAGACTACTTTTACATGTCCTTTTGGGACTTATGCTTATAAGAGAATGCCCTTTGGCTTGTGCAATGCACCAGCTACTTTTCAAAGGTGCATGATGAGTCTTTTCTCTGACCTTATTAAGGACTGTATGGAGGTTTTTATGGATGATTTTAGCGTTTATGGTGATTCCTTTAGCCTTTGCTTAGATAGTTTATCTAGAGTATTAGATAGATGTGTCAGTACGAATCTTGTATTGAATTTTAAAAAATGTCACCTTATGGTTAAACAAGGGATTGTACTAGGACATGTTGTGTCTAATACTGGCATTTCTGTAGATCCAGCAAAGGTGGATGTTATTTCTAGTTTACCTTACCCCTCCTCTGTGAGGGAAGTCCGTTCGTTCCTTGGCCATGCAGGTTTTTACCGGAGATTCATTAAGGACTTCAGTAAGGTAGCACTACCCTTATCCAGACTACTGTAGAAAGATATTGAGTTCGAGTTCAGTGAGGATTGCAAACAAGCGTTTGATAAGCTAAAGACCGCCCTGACTCAAGCTCCAATTGTGAGAGGACCAGACTGGAGCCAGCCATTTGAAATCATGTGTGATGCTTCCAACCATACAGTAGGAGTAGCGTTGGCTCAGCGTGAAGGTAAGGATCCTTTTGTCATTACTTATGCGTCTAAGACTTTAGACACTACTCAGTCTAACTACACTACTACTGAGAAAGAGTTTCTTGCTATTGTTTTTACTCTGGATAAATTCCGAGCCTATTTACTTGGTACTAAAGTAGTAGTATACTCATACCACACAGCTTTAAAGTATTTATTAGCTAAAAAGGAGTCCAAACCAAGGCTTATACGTTGGATACTGCTACTACAAGAATTTGATTTAGAAATTAAAGATAGGAGTGGTAACCAAAATCTAGTGGCAGACCACTTGAGTCGCCTTAAGCACATTAAGGATACTTCTACTCCTATAAATGATAATTTTCCATTTGATAACCTGCAAGCAGTATCTAAAATAGTCTCTTGGTATGCGCCTGTAGCTAATTATCTAGTTAGCCGCACTTTTCCTCCAAACTTTACTAAGCATCAAAGAGACAAGCTGAAAAGCGAGTCTAAATATTATATATGGGATGACCCATATTTATGGAGATGTGGCACTGACCAGATAATTAGAAGGTGTGTGCCTCAATCAGAATTCCAGTCCATTTTAGAGGCCTGCGACTTATCTGAAAGTGGAGGACATTTTGGCCCTCAAAGAACAGCTAGAAAAATCTTAGACTGTGGATTCTGGTGGCCTACTCTTTTTAAAGACGCTGCTGAATTTTGTAAATCTTGTTCCCCATGCCAAAAGTTTGGTAGTATATCCAAGAGGGATGAGAAACCTCAACAGACTATGCTTTTCTGTGAAATTTTTTATGTTTGGGGCATCGACTTCATGGGTCCATTTCCAAACTCTAATGGTTATTTTTATATATTGTTAGCTGTAGATTACATTTCTAAATTGGTGGAAGCAATTCTTACCCGCACTGATGATGCTAACACTGTTGTTTCCTTTGTTAGAAACCACATTATTTGTCGCTTTGGATCACCACGAGCAATCGTGAGCGATCAAGGCACCCATTTTTGTAACAGAAGACTAACAGGATTACTGAAGAAGCATGGGATAATTCATAAAGTAGCAACAGCCTACCACCCTCAGACTAATGGGCAAGCCGAGGTGTCAAACAGAGAGATAAAGCGTATATTGCAGAAGATAGTCAAACCTCATAGAAGAGACTGGAGCATCAGGCTACAAGATACACTCTGGGCATACAGAACTGCATACAAGACACACATTGGAATGAGCCCCTTCCGTTTAGTTTATGGAAAAGCCTGTCACCTCCCAGTTGAGGTAGAGCACAAAGCCTTTTGGGCAGTAAAGGAGTGCAACATAGGATTTGAGAAAGCCGGAGCTGAAAGGAAGTTGCAACTAAAAGAATTAGAAAGCCTTCGCCTGGAAGCTTATGAGAACTCAAGGTTGTACAACATGATAAGCACATCAAGAGGAGAGAGTTCCAACCTGGGGACCTAGTCCTCCTTTACAACTCTAGACTGAGGCTCATGCCAGGAAAGTTGAGATCAAAATGGGAAGGTCCATACAGAGTAGAGAAGGCTGAGCCATACGGAGTTTTCCACCTGAGTCATCCTTCAAGATCTGAATTCATCAAAGTTAATGGACATCGTTTGAAGCTATATCATGGTGAGAAGGTGAGGAAAAACAAGGAGTTAGAAATCTTCCTCTTGGAGGATCCACTCACAGCAGAAGACTGAGCTAGTGGAGCGTCCAACTTAAGGACGTTAAAGCAAAGTGCTAGGTGGGAGACAACCCACCATGGTATGATTGTTCCTTTCCTTCTTCTTAAGTTTTATTTTTCAATAACTCTTCTCATTATTAGCACATTTAGTTTGCATCTTCATCTGCATTTTGCATAAAAAGAGAGAGAGAGAGAGAGAGAGAGAGAGAGAGAGAGAGAGAGAGGGAGAGCACGCGACGCGTCCGCGTCGCAGGTGGCTCAGAAAGAATAAGAAATCAAACAGAAAGTCACGCGGGAGCGTGGCTGGAGGCGTGCCTTTGGCACAAATCACCCCACGCGACCACGTCCGCGTCACTCACGCGGACGCGTGACCTGAAAATCGACGTAAGAAAGGGTGCACGACCGAAAGTTGTGCTAGAGTAGTGCTGGACTGGTGCTGAACGCACAAGCCTTACCACACAGACGCATGGCTCACGCGTCCGCGTCATATTCCAATAATGGCCACTCACGCGATCGCGTCAACCACGCAACCGCATCACCCTAGAATTTGGCAATAATCGTGCGGCTGGTGTGTGTTTAGCACAACACGGCTCACGCGTTCGCGTCCATCATGCGAACGCGTCACTTGCACAACACCCATCCCACGCGAAAGCGTGAGCGACGCGTCCGCGTCGCGTAGATAGCACAACACCCTAAATGGAGACAGAGAGTTGCGCTGAAACGACGCTGGAATTGTGCGTTTAGCACAATTTCCAGCGACGCGGTCGCGTGCCTCACACGACCGCGTCATTCATCCTTTTACCCATTCCATGCGTTCGCGTCACCCACGCGATCGCGTCAACCCCATTTAAACCCTAGCCACGCGACCGCGTTCACGCGGATTCAAATTCACTAACCCCCAGTGACGTGAACCTTACCCTCAGCGCGCCCCCATTCTTCCCTCCCGCGCCTCCCACCACCATCACCCTCACCCCCTTCCTTCCTCCCTCCTGAACCCTCTCTCCACCAGTACCCCCACCCGAAACCCCTGCCACCAAACAGCCACCGACCGTCGCGCCAACCACCCTGCTCCACCACAGCACCGCCGTGCCCCCCTCCCAGCACCGCCATCTCACCACCGCCATCTCTCTAAGCCTTACCTTAGTTCATCCGCATACCAGGTTCCGCCAAACGCCACTTTTCCCCCATTCGTAGTTAGTTGCATATTTTTCAGTTTCTGTTCAAACTAGGCTAGTTAGAGATGCATGTTTGTAGTGGATTCTAGGTGGTTAGGTAGCTAGGATGTGGTTAGTGGATTTAGGCCTGATAATTGCGCTGTTCATGCTTCTTGTTTTATCAATTTTGCAATTCTGATGTTGCTGTGATGATTAATACTGTTCATATGCTGTTTCATGCTGTTTTTTTACACTGCTTTTTCATGTTCATATTCCGTATATGTAATTGCAGCTTTATTTTAATTTATATGAACTATTCTTTTTGCTGTTTATTACCCGGGAACATCCAATTTTAGCCGAAATGCTGCCCAATTTTCTGTAAATTGTTTTGATTTTCACTCATGTTTTGGTTTTGGCAATTTGAATTTGGCATTCCTTAGCTTCTCCCAAACCACTTCATGAATGCACGGGCCAGCATTCTTATTCCTTTCGAATTCTTGGTTAATAGATTGCACTTTTGATGATTCAATTTTAATTTTTGCTATTTTTATATCATCATCAATAACCTGTTATTTTTGAATATGAGTTGACTAGTCTTTACATTTATGAATTTCTTGTTACTTAGGAAACAATTCTCAATGCCACTTACTTTAGCTTTCTTTCTCCTAACTCACTGCTTTCCACTTTTTCACTTTTAACCACTTTTAACTTTCTAACTTCTCCCTTTGCCCTTTTTACTAACTCCTTCAACTTTTTACTTCATGACATGATTATTGTTTTTCATAATTAACAGGTATTCTACTTATAAAATATTTTGGATTGTAATTTCTCATCTCAGCTTTTTAACTCCGAAACAATCCAAAATATACATTTACTTAACTCATTTCATTATTCTACTGCTCCTTTGCCACTGTGTGCTTATCTTTTTATTTGCCTACTTGTTTTCCTGTTTTTATTATATCCTAAATTTCTGTTTTTCAGGATGTCTGACCCTCAGCGTAAGGGAAAAGACAAAGCCACAACTGGCAAACGGAAAAGAGGTGAATCCTCTATGTCTATCCTGGACATTATGCATGATGACTCCTGGCAGGAAAAGCACTTTACCCCGCAGGAGAAGGCTGACCAGCTCCTCCCTGCCAATGATCCCATTAAGTTTGCAAACCGATACTGTGAGCTAAAGTATCCAGTGTTTGCCACCTCCAGGAACCTGTACCTGGAAAGGACTCTGAAAATTCCAGAAGAACTACAGCAGTACACCTCCGATCAGATCAAACAGAGATGCTGGTTCTTCTTGGAGAGAAATTTGACTGAGGTCAATGCTTCCTAGGTAAGAGAGTTTTACTGCAACTATTTCAAGACTTTCCTGGATGCAGTGCACCTCAGAGGGAAACAGATACTGGTCACTGAAGAGGCCATTGAGGATATTCTGCAGCTTCAGCCTAAGTCAGATCAGCCTGACGGTTACCAAAAGGCTGAAGAGGACATGCGCTTTCTGAGATTTGACTGGGATGCTGTCAAACAAAGCATAGCCCTTGACCCTACTGTCCCCTGGGTCATGGGAAAGAACACAACAATGCCTAAGGAAATCAAGCTGATGTATCTGAATGATAAGGCTCGGCTCTGGCACCAGATCCTGAGCAACTTTGTTATGCCGAGCACTCATGAGACGGAGATGCCTGCCACTATGATCACCCTTCTCTGGTGTGTGATGGAGGGTAAGGACCTGTACCTCCCACGATTCATCCGGCACTATATGGCTAGGGTCCATGTCAGAGGCACCCTTCCTTTCCCTTACCTGGTCACCCAACTAGGCCGTCGAGCTGACGTGCCTTGGGAGGATGCTGATGAGAAGCCACCTGCTGCGGACTGCAAGAGGATTATCCCTCACAACAGGAAGTTTCAGGCCTTGGGCTACAGACCTTCATTCCTCACCGCTTCTAATGAGACAGCCGCACCTTCCGCTTCCCCTTCTTCATCCACTACTGCACCAACCCCACCCACTGCACCTCCAGCTGCTCCTGAGCCTATTTACCATTTGGTGCATCGACTCTTCACCCGCTTGGATCGTATGGAGCGTCGCAACAAGCGACGCTATGAGCACGTCAAGTTGATGATCCGATCCGGCGGCGACATCCCCTCCGAGCCTGACACCCCTTCTGATACATCTGAGGTGGAGGAGGACGATCACGAGGAGGAGACACCTACCCAGGCTACACAGGCAGGAGCAGAGCAGGCTGCGCCACAGCAGGAGGTGCCACACCAGATACAGGCCGCAGATCCAGAGATTCCTATCCAGTCAGAGCCTCCACTGTAGCAGACAGATCCTCCTACCCTCATCCAGTCTGCAGACTCTCAGGCCACCACAGAGACTCCAGCAGCCCATCCTTCCGGTGATGACACTCCTTCACACCCAGCTTGAGTGAGCATCGAGGACGATGCTTTATTTTAAGTGTGGGGAGGTCGCCATCCCTGGCGTATTTCTTTTTTAGTGAACCACTACAGACTCTTTTCATCTCATTTTGTTTATTTTTCTGTATTTTTATCTTTGTTTTTATTTTTCAGTACTTGCACACTGTTCTTTTGCTGTATTTTTACTCCATTTTCGCATTTTGCACTTTAGTTTATACCTTAGCCATTTAGTTTAGTTTGCAATTCTAAAGTGTATTTTTTAAGTGTGGGGAACTTTATGGGAACATGGATGATAGAAACAAAGGTGGAAAGTTAAAAAGAATAAAGATGTTTCAAAATAAAAAAATTTGGGAAGCATGCTCATGTGAAATCAAAACAATTGAATTACCATGTGCATTAAAAAAAATTATTTTCGATATTTAATTAAGGGGATGCAAAAATTCCCCAATTGCAAAAATAAAAAGAATCAATGCACATGGGATAAAATTAAAGTTAATGCATGAGCTTGCAATACAAAGTAAGAAAAGTTGGGCAAATAGGTTAAGAAACTTTGAATTACAAAATATGTATGTTAGGTGAGATCTTAGACTAATCAAGGATTCACTTATTAGCTCACTTAGCCTTATACATATACCCTTACCTTTACCTTGGCCCCATTACAACCTTGAAAAAGACCTCATGATTTTTGTATGCCTATATTCTATAATTGTTGATTGGTTAGATGAAGAACAAAGTTATAGAAAGTAAGGATAAAAATAAGAATAGAGTGATTAACCCAATAAATACTGAGTGGCTAGAGAGTAAACACAAAATTCAGTGAGGGTTCAATAGCTCATCACCGTATATCTCTGCTTAAATCGTTAATTATCTTGCAAGTTTGGAAATATTTTTTACCCATCTCAATTGTAAAA
Source organism: Arachis ipaensis (assembly GCF_000816755.2). Classification (NCBI taxonomy): domain Eukaryota; kingdom Viridiplantae; phylum Streptophyta; class Magnoliopsida; order Fabales; family Fabaceae; genus Arachis; species Arachis ipaensis. Next base: position 7,255,178 of record NC_029788.2, read on the forward strand.
GTGCTTTGACATTATCTAGGGTTTGGCTATGCATATAAGATTCCTTGAGGATGTGAATTAATTTAACTACATGTAAGCTTTATATACAAGTGAATAACAATTAGAATTGCATGATTCATTTAGGTAGTTGCATTTAGGATAGATTGCATTGCATGAGATTCCACCACTTTAACCTTACCTTACTCTTTATCTTGGACTTAGCATGAGGATATGCTATTGTTTAAGTGTGGGGAGGTTGATAAACCCATATTTTATTATATATATTGTGCTCAATTTAAGTGATTTATTCAACCCTTCACCCACTTATTCATGTAAATTGCATGGTTTTACTTTCCCTTCCTTATTATGTGATATATGTGAAAAACATGTTTTCTATGCTTTAAAAATAATTATTTTAATTACCCTTTATTACCATTCGATGCTGTGATTTGTGTGTTGAGTAGTTTCAGATCTTCTAAGACAGCAATGACTTAAAGGATGGAAAGAAAACATACAAAAATTGAAGGAAAGCACAAAATGGAGTTTTGAAGAAAGTGGCAGCGACGCGAACGCATGGACGACGTGGTCGTATGCCCAGCGCGAAAAGGCAGCGACGCGAACGCGTGACTGACGCGGACGCGCGCCATGAGTAGAACACAGATGATGCGTACGCGTGACTGAAGCGAACGCATGACAAGAAAAACTCCAGATGACGCGACCGCGTGACCCACGCGGACGCGTGACAGACGCCACGCACCAGAAATTTCAGAAAATGCTCCCAGCGATTTCTTAAGCCCTTTTTGGCCCAAATCCAAGTCCAGAAAACACAGATTAGAGTTTATAAAGTGGGGGAATGCATCCATTCATTATCATGTCTTCGATTATTTACTTTTCATAGTTTAGATGTAGTTTTTAGAGAGAGAGGTTCTCTCCTCTCTCTTAGGTTTTAAGATTAGGATTTCTTATTATTTTAATTTAGTATTCTGACTCTTTATCAGGTTCAATATTCCTTTTACTTTGTATTTCTCTTTTACTTTCAGATATTTTAATGCTTTCTTTTAATTAATTTGTTGCCAAATTGGCTTATGAACCATTCATGTTTAGATTTGAATTTCTATTTAATATAATTTGAGATATTTCAGAATTATGATTGCTTTCCTTTATTTATATGAATAATTTAGATTTTTCCCTTTTGACTTTGATTGATTAATTGGTAACTCTTGAGTTGTCAAACTCATCGTGATTAATAATTGTTATCCTTGCTGATTGATTTAAATTCCTATAACTCTAGTCTTTCCTCAGGAATTGACTAGGACTTTAGGTGTTAAATTGATTTACCCACTCGACTTACCTTCATAGTTAGAGGTTGACTTAGTGGAGAGCAAAATATAATTCTCATCACCATTGATAAGGATAACTAGGATAGGACTTCCGAATTTTCATACCTTGCCAAGAGTTTATTTTACATATATTTATTTATTTTATTTGTCATTTAAATTACTTGTTCCTTACTTTCAAAACCCCCAATTTACAAAACTCATAACCAATAATAAGAACATACCTCCCTGCAGTTCCTTGAGAAGACGACCCGAGGTTTAAATACTTCGGTTATCAATTTTAAAAGGGGTTTGTTACTTGTGACAACCAAAACGTTTGTAAGAAAGGTTGATTACTTGGTTTAGAAACTATACTGGCAACGGAAATTTATTCTGAATTCTAAACCGTCAATCTTCAGTTCTTCAATTATCTTCTTTTGAAACCATCTTAAAATCACATGAATATGCAACTTTAAGTTTATGTATTTTTACAAAATCTTTTCATTTGGGACCAATTTTGTATTCTCCTTTCCTGCCTTTACTTTTCAGCACATTCATTACAAAGCTTTTAGGAATCTCTGAGTCCTTGATAATAAACTTCCAATGTTTTGATCCTACAGTATTAAGTAGTAACCTAGCAAAGTGATAGGGGATATACTGTGTAAAAAAAGGTAACAATTAGTCCATAAAAAATAAAGTAACCAATTAGTATGAAACTATAATTATACAAACTTATAAATCGATCAGCTTTGACATCATAGTTAGTCAATGTCTTGTCGTGATGTAGAACAACATATCTGTTTATTTCAATGTTAATTTATAGTAAAAATATCATGAAACTAAAAACGACAACAATGAAAAATGTAAGATGATGTTATACAAAATATTCTAAAATGCAAATTAACTCTTCTACTCAATACAGTTTGAATGTAACAAGCTTAACTACTAATTAGTTTATATTGAGAGATACAAATTCAAAAACACATGTAAACTAATGTAATATTAAACCAGAAAAGAATTAACATACCCTTTTTTTTGTTGATCTATTCTTGATAGTAGTTTTATCTGGATTGTTCTTGACAATTCTTTGCACACCAGGACTACAAGTGCAATCAATCAAAAAGAAATGAAAAAACTAAAAAGTAATGAAAAAAGGATAGACAATAGAAGAAGCAAATAACATCCTATTATACAATGAATAATAGACATATTTGAAAATAAATATGTTAATAAATACATTAATTAAAATATAAAATGTAGAAAATTAACAATAATTAAAAAAAAGACTGTAAATTCTAACTTTTTCATATTCCCATGTATCTCATTATCTTCTATACCAAAAGCAACATCTTCCAATACATCAAAGTAGTTTAACCCTAACTGATCTTAGATAACTTTTAACAAAGATATCCCAATAATATCTTTAACCTAATGAGATTCATAAAAATCTACATAAATTGGAGCATTTCGCTTATTCACAGGAGCCAAAAAAAAATATTCCACTTGTGACATACATTAAATAGATCCTCACCATGCTTTTGAACTTATAGAAAGTAAATAAGTTTTCTACCTCATGTGAAGGTATCCAGATTTTTTTTGCTCGAATTTTTATTTTAAACTTGATACAATTGTCACAGTGATCAATTAGGACAATTTCATCTTTCAACTCGGTACCATATCTAGCAATTATTATATCTGAAACTAACACATCACCCTAAAAAAAAGAGTTATCACATACATTTAATTTATTATGATAGATTTTATTAATTTGGTTATATGTAATTTATCTGTTTTTCACATGGTTACTACAAAAAAAGGCACAAAGTATATATCAGTTTAAATGTGTACCCGTCCTTTGTATGCACCAAATATAATTCTTGATTTTTTATCATTTGGCCAATGTTATCTTGTGCTAAAGAAATACCTAAATTAAGTCCATTCAGTATGTTTAGAACATATATAACAAGAAATCATTAATAGAAGATAAAAATAATACAATGTCTACCTTTTGTGATCACTTTTACATACAACAACACTCATGGTAGGAAAATAGTGCTTAAAAAAACTTGTTTCAATTTTTTCTTTCTCTTTAATAATATCAACTTCACTGCTTATATCATCCAATCCAGGAACTTCAGCATCCTTTTCACCAAGAAAATCAATAAAAGGTTCGCAGTTTGTCTACACATAAGGACAAATCCCATCAGAAGAAATACGCTCGCCCAGCACCTCACACAGATCCTTTTTGCCAACAATATATTCATGGTCACTTGAAGAGATCTTTCCCAAAAAACCATCCTAAACAGGATTTATTAAAAACATAAAAGAAAATCAAACGACAAGAAACCAATAAAGAAGAAGCAAGGAATAAACTAAAACAACATTATGAAAGAGACACATATCAAATATAAGAGTTTGAAGAGGCAACATTGACTGGAGTACGCTCATCATGAGCATCATAGTTAGGCAACTCCAACATGGCAATAATAGCAACATCATTGGAAACTCTTCTCACACGGAAAGTTCTGAAATATATATCAGCACAAACACTCTTGGTATCTATCTTAAGAAGCAATTTTTCCCCAACAATTGTTAGAACATCACATGATAACTATCTCCACAAACAACCTATGAAATAATTTGAACACATAGTTCTTAGAAAAATCAAGGACCAATGACACACTGAAACACAGTAAAGATACAATTATACATGACACAAACAGACCTTATCCATTACTAAATTCAACAAGAAAAAACAGCATAAACCATACACTTGCATCCTTTTGAACCTCTCCAAATAGATTAGCACATGATTTTTTCAATAAATAAGCAGCCTCATGATTGAACAAGACAAATACACCATGTCCGTTATCATCCTCAACAGCTATTTTGATCCAATATCTGACCATAGAACAATTACCCAATAAGCAATTTACCAAAAAAAAACACAAGGAAACAACTATAATTAGAAAAAATGGAACAAGGAGAATGAAACAATAGAAGGAAAAAGAAAGAAAAGAAAACAGAAGTCAATATCACAAAAAAAAATAAATAAATAAACACAACAAACCTAGGAGTCACATTGGTAACATAGTGTTGACAAAAATCACAATAATATGCACCACCTTGAGGCTGAATTGACTTTCCACAAACACAAGCTGAATACCACCAAGGTCTTTCATCCATAATAGATCTCACAATACCAAAAACCACAAAAGACTTCCTATTATAACATAAAAATAAACCTTGAAATACAAATGGAAAACATAACTTTGCATAACTTTTTCATTAAAAGACAACTAAGTCAAAATTGACTAAAGACATCTAAACCTTAATAAACCTCGTTGTTATCATGAAGTTCTTCAATAGTGCATCTCCTAGTAAGTCGCATAAAATCATCTTCCAATGAAACACCTTTGCCCTCATTAGCAATAAACAATGATTGTGCTCCATTGATACCTTGATCAACCATACTAATCATCACAGAAGAATAAAAAAAAGAAAAAGATAAAAAAAAAATTAGAAATAAGATCAACTAAACTTAAAACACAAACAAAGAGAATAAAATAAAATCATATTAGCTAAGTTAAAACTATAAATAGAACACCAATGAATTAAACATATCATTTATTAAGATACTATCTAATAACCTGTTTTTGAAATCAACAACTTCAGCCAAATCAGGATTAAAGAACAGGCGAGTAGCATGCATAACATTTTAAAGACCAACTTGTCCTACAAAACAACCGTCTGAATAAATAAAAAAGGAGAAACAGGAAAATAAATATAAAATAGAGAATTCAGAAGAAATTGAGAAGCCTGAACATTATAATATTCACTACCCTTAAAGAATTTAACTTTGGTAAGTTGGATCACAACAATTGGTTGCTCCATATAACCAGAACCTAAGAAATGATGCACTTCATCCACATACTCCCCAAACAGAGCACAGGGTATTATCAACCTAAAAAAAATATTTTTAAAAACTTAGATCCATTAACAATCCAATATAAAATACCACTAAAAACTCATAGGACAGTTCATAACATAAATAATAGGCAACTAATATAAAACACAATCAATATGAAGATAAGATGCACAAAACAAACTCTTTTGAAGATAACTCAAGAACGATCATTTTCATCACTTTGCCGTCTTTTACATACTATTTTTCTTCACCAACAAAAGTTAGCAATCTAATCATATCTATCAGAAAACAAACATCAATAAAATTACAATACAAAAGTGCATATTTCCATAAAAAAAAAACCAACGAAAAAGAAACAGCAAACTGAAAGAAAAAAAGAAAATAAAGGGGATAAAGAAGCTACAAAGTCACCTACCAACTAAGTAAACATAATCATCAGTCATTTTCAAGAGCTCATCAAATGGACAAAAACTGAAATATGTCTTGGGGATAGCATCATCAGGGACAGGAACAACACTGGTACGGTTAAGGAAAACCAACTTAAACTCATATTTTGCTGCCCTATAATTGCTTTGATTTGGAACAACACTAAAATATGCCATTCGATATGTTTGACCCTCAATAATATTCTCTTTAAACCTATTTATCAGCTGCTTCTTAATAGTTGCCTAGATTTTGTTAGACTGCGAAAATACATTAAGCATAAAAAACAGCCACAACAACTAAAATTTAGGAACAAAGAAAGCCATAAATAAAATCAACCAAAAATGAACAATGAACAACCACTCACATCTGCATCAACATGAACAACTTCCATTGAATTTGCAACATCATGATTCCCAAATGAAGGAATAATCCAAGTCCTTAGTACCCTAACTTTAAGTCTCCATACCTCCATTGGATGGTGGATCTTAAAAATATAACCAAATGAAAGAGGCATTAGCTTAACACCAAACACAATAGAGAGAACTAACAATAAATAAAAACCAAGAACAAAGGATTTCAGAAAGGAGGAGAGATGCATTAGACTACACAACCAAGGAGTCCTTTTTATAGAGAAAATAAGACATCATCAAAAGATTTGAATTTGAATACCTCAAAGAAAATGTGGGAAAATATGTATCATATATCATATATCATTATCTATCACATACATATCCATACATATGTAACTACCATAATCAAGAACACCTATGCTATACTCGTTGGGCACTAATTGAATAAGAAAAAACAGATTCCAACAAATCTCATACCATTATAGAGTAATAAAATAGAATACCCTACAACCTACTAACATCTAATCTACTTGAACATGTACATATACATCTATTAGGAAATCTCATCTCATACTATTATACCATTATATAATAATGGAATTTTCCAAAATCTAGTAAAAAATATCACATCTCATACTATCATAGAGATATAGAATATACTATACTAACAAATCAGTTAGACTAATCAATCACAAACAAAAAGGAAATATAAAGAGTAACAATATTAAAATAACATTAATTTTCTTAAGAAATCAATTGATCATTCAAGCTAGATATAACACTTAATAGAATCAATTAATCAATCAATTAATCACTAAATATAGCTATAGCTATATATTACATATTAACTAAATCATAGTTAATTGCCTAAGTGATTTGATAGATGCAATATATAAATAATGTAAAATAGTCCAAAGAAGGAAAAATTACAAACTGTCCCAATCTCCTACATCAAAAAAGTTGAGTTGACACATATAGGACTTAGTAAACCTATAAAAAGTAAAATTTACTTAAAAATACCAACTACTCCTCTCAATCACATCAATCATCATAACAAACAACAAACACCTATAAAAAGCGGTCAACACATCAATCAAGGTATAAAGTGAGGAAAAAATAAAATTGCTAAACTCTAAAACAGTCCAAAGAAGAGAAAATCACAAACTGTCCCAATCTTCTACATCAAAAAAGTTGAGTTGACACATATAAGACTTAGTAAACCTATAAAAAGTAAAATCTACTTGGAAATACCAACTACCCCTCTCAATCACATCAATCACCACAACAAACAACAAAGACCTATAAAATTCATCAACACATTATCCATCATGTAAGGTGCGAAAAAAAAACAAAATAAAATAAATAAATTACTCTATTTTTTAAATAATATTTTCTCTAAAAACAATAATACATTATACACAAAATTTCATAAAGTGCTTAATCCTAGTTATAAGAGCATATGAAAAAAATACAACAAAAAATCAACATGCAAAGAAAAAAGGTAAAAAACAATATGTAACATAAATAAAAAGGAATATAAAAATTAAATTAAATTCATATTCATTTGAAACAAAAAAGGAAAAACACACAGAAAAGATAACAATCTACCATAGAGTACTAATTCAATAGGAAAAGACATGATTCAACAAATCTAATACTATTATAGAGTCATAAATTATCCTACAACCCACCCACACCAAACTGAACCCTATCACCTTATCATAGACTTCTAACCCATATATTATTAACTTCTACCAAATCTATATAACAAAAGTACATCAGTCAACATAAATATCTCATATCATTGCATCATAAATAGTACACTAAATTGAATCTACAAAATAGATTCTATAATTATTAAAATTTTAATTTTACATATATAGGAGTTAGGAAACATATAAAAAATAAAATCTTATTGAGAATATCAAGTATCTCTCTGAATCACATCAATAATGATAACTAAGATGAGAGACCAATAAAAATTAACAAATAGTCGAAGATGCAATCTTTTTTGTTAACTTCAACATACAATGTATAGAAGTCAATAGCACTTGTGTCCATCCAAGTATTGAATCCACCTTTCTAATCATTTTTCAGTAGAGGTTGATAAATCATCAAATTGAGTATTTAATTTTTTGCTACAAATAGCATGATGTAGAAGATAAGCAGAAACATGCTCCAAAAAAAATTAATAAATGCAAAATGATATGTTAGATTAAAATTAAAAAACGAAAAAAAAACAAAATTACCAATATAGCAATAACAATTTTTATAAGTCAATTGCTTTATTACCAAAAAATACGAACTCTTTTCACACCAAAAAATAGTATTAGACCCACTAACCACAGCAGACAAAAAATCGCACTATAAATAATACCAGAAAATAACTCAAAGCATTGGAAAAAAAATTAAAATCAACACACAATTAATCATATTGACCGTGAAAAAAAAAGTAGTATGCACCTCATACATTAGATAAAACCAATAAAATAGCTTCCGGATGAAGAAAAAAAATCTCACTTCTTTCAGTTAATCACTTAAATCGAGAGCATAACTAAAATTAGTGATCAACCAACTGTTGTCGTAATTTAATTCAATTCAAGAGGAATATCAATCATCAACCAACACTGTAATAAAGCATATATATAAAATTCAAAGTACTAAATTCAAATTAAAATTCAAAAAAGCAAATTTAAAGTAAAATTCAAATAAATCGTTGTAAAAAAAAGGAAAAAATATTGGTTGATTCAAGTAATTACCTAATTCCAACTAATATACAAAATTAACAGAATTGCACAGTAGAAAATTTAAAGTAAAATTCAAACAAGTGGATGCAAAACAAATTTTTTCCAACAGCCCTAGATAATACACAAAAAATATACAGATACCCAAATAAAAATCAATGTCCAGGCAATAGTTAGCCACTAATAGCAATTTTAAAAACCTATTGGAACTAAAATTGCTTACTAAGCTGACTAATCAATACACAATTTTTTCACCCAAAAACTATAAATATCAGTAACCTACATAAACAATACATATTTTCTATCTTTATGGCAAACTATAGCTAGAATTAGAATTCAAAAATAACTATGTAGCATACAATAAATAAAAAATCATATTTTAAAAAAAATCTAATTATTTAGAATACATTTTTTAAGAAAGATTTCTTAATTATCAATCCTTATTTATCATGGATTGAAGTTGATGGCTTGGAGTTCTCTCAAGATCAGATATTTGTGCTTTAAATAACTGAAACAATAGAAGCAAATTACAATAAACTTATGCCAAAACAGCATTACCACATACAACCTCGAACAGTTTACTAATACCATTATTACTATTAGTAACACCAACCAGAATAAAATACGCACGGGTGTCTCAATTAAAAAATAAATACACGAAAACGTACAAAGAACTCTCACAAATTCATAAAGATTCATGGTAAAAAAACACTCCAATTTATTTTTTCACAACTAAAAGATTTCAAATTTTTTTCCTGACACATCACAATTTAAAAAAAAGATAAATTAATATTTATATGAAACAAAATCAAAGAACACATGGAAAACACACTAATGAATCATCATCTTCATATACTAACAAATAACAATAAAAAAAACAGTAAATTGTAGTCATTTGAAACAAACTCAACGAAACCCTAGGAAAATACGATGATAAGTCATCCAAACCTGTTCAGGTGAGTAAACATTTGTATCAGACTTCACTGTGACTAAACCCCTCACCATTGGAGACAACACGACCATGCTTATAATTTAGTGACACGGGTAGCAGAGCCTCCAACCTACCTAGGATTGCTGTTCTTGAAGGAAGAACCAACATTGCATGACCCTGTCTTCATGTATGTAATATACTGCATTTTTAAGCATAAGGAGATATAATCAACATGGAAAAGGAAATTCAACCTACAATTCTTTGTCAAAATAGTAATTCAAGATTATTCCAAACTACACACATATAATAGAATTATAAATTACCACAGAACACATCATTTCATACAAAACAAGGAATCACAGGATGAGGATTACCACAATCCAAAAACTAATCCGAATCAAGCATTGGACAACTGTCAACAGTAGTGAAGAATAACAGTATCATAATCACACACAACTTCAACACAAAAATTACGAAAATCTATTTACATCAAAATATAACAGCTTGCAACAAAAAATTAATCCCACAAAAGCTTGTAAATTTTGAAAGACATTCAAAGAAATCTTAGAATTAAACACAGTGAATTCGTAATTATGTGAAATACAATAATACCTAGAAAAGATGATGATGATAAACAAAATTAATTTCAGAAAAAAAAAACCCTCACCATGAATTCATAATTATTGAATACTGAACATTTTAATTACTTAATTTAAAATACTATTCAAAAATCGCACATACAGAAGGAAGCCTTTGTCTAGAGGCTCCGAAGTAATAATGATGTTAACGGATCCAATTTGTGTGTTCTCCTGTATATTATTTGATCACTCCCCAGTTGCAGAAGCAAACTCGACATATATAAATAAAAAACAAAACATAAAGGACTTATCAGAATGATACAAAGTATCATGTATGAAGATTACATAGCCCAGCTAAGCCAATTACAAAATAAATAGACGTTGATCAACTCTACAATTGTTAGAATTTTGTTGATAGCTCTACTCATTGCTTTAAAAATAACTTCATTGAAACACCTTTCCAATGAAGAAGCAAGCAATATAATCTGAGCAAAAACCTGTACAAAATGGTCCTCACAACATCAATAAATACATAACATGTCAAATTCATCCAGATATATTTTTCACAATTTAAGTTTCATTTTGTTTTGACATTTTTAGGTCCAAAACTACTTACAATATAATGTGTCCCCGAAACAGGTTCTGAAAATAAAAAGAATTATTTTCCAAACATGTACTTAGTTTAGATTCATAATTGAATTTTAAAAAAAAAACACTCAATGTTTGCACTGTAGCAGCTAAGCGTGATTCTTTTCTTCTTGTAAATTCTCCCATTCATTTCAAGGTAATTCTTATTTTATCCAAGAAATAAAAGAAAAGAGTATAATCACAACACCAAAAGTTCTAAAAGAACAGAGGCAATAGTAGTTTATATTGCAAGTTGTGCTAATGAAAGAGTAAATAGAAAGGACAAAGGTGAGGAGCTTGAAGCAAGGTCATGCCATAAGTAATGTGGTTGCTCACCTTTCCCTAACTTGTGATACCGATCTTGTTTTCATCCATTGGCATTTTTGCCATTGACTTCTGCATCTTTTGGTACCGATCTATCTATTGAATACCACAAACCAACACCAAAAATAATAATGAAAATGAAAATCACATACTTCAACCACAACCATCACACAAAAACAATCAACCTGTATTTGGAATAATAAGTTAATATAAATACTAAAACAAAAGTAATCATTAATAGCATTCTTAGGACAAGCCTAATCTTGGGATATAATATTGATTTTACACTTTCAAAATCTATCAAAAATAGCTTTTTATTATAAACTATGTCTAACCCAATATACACTTAAGGTCAATTAATATTAAGAGAGAAATGCTTCCATGTTGACTGGGGTGATCACCTTGTTGGAGATTGTATGTAAAGACAGCTAGAACATGGTGGTACAAATCTTGTGAACAAAATTCTATAGCATCAACATTGCCATCCAAATAGCAATGTGCTATATTCATAATAAAAAGGGTTTTGTCCAACCACATTAAACACTAACCATCCATTAAACAACAACCAAGTCATGTGATTGAATCAGTGTGTGTAAAATCATTCAAGAAAAACTTTCTTAATGGAAAAATTGAAAAAGACAATAATGAAAAATACTAATATATCTGATCACAACAAGTAAAATAGAAAACTGAAACCAATAATATAACCAAAATAATGAAAATCAAACAAAGCGATGAAAAAGACCAAAAAAAAAAATTAAAAACAACAGTTGAGTTTACGGGTGCAACAATGATTTATCTTCATCTTCAAAATCAACAACATCGCCAATGAGTGTATTAGTACAAATCAAACAAAGTAGAAGAAGAAATTAGAAAGACTTGACATACTATTACTAAACCCTACGCGTATGTTGCACTCCTCAAAGACATCTAAATGTCTGAAATTTGAATTTTTTTAATAATTAATAGTTTTTCAAGAAAAACAAGTTTCTTTTCCCCCATTTTAAAAAACAAATAATAAAAAAAAAATAAAAATTGTCACACCCTATCAATCCAACAACAAATGGTGCCTCAATGTAATACATATACACAAACATATTGTATGAATACAAACCCGGTGCTATAGAATGCATTGTGCACTTCAAAATGCAAAAATACATGTCAAACACGACAGAGAGTGTTTCAGATTGCATATGTCTCCTCTCCATAACATATAGGGCAAAAGATGCAGCATTGTAGTTAGCTTCAACCTACAAAAAATATCAATATAATCTTATCTCAAACAATAACCAGAACAATCATAATAAGTAATTTATATATAAAAATTACCGCCACCTTTGTCTTAAAGATCAATTCATGCTTACTTCTCTTTCTGCCATTATCTAGGAACTGATTTGATGTCTCCATATTTATTCTCTTATTATTTTTCTTGTTTTTAAATTTCTGAGCATCGCCTTTCTTCTCAAACATCCCAAGATCTTCATCAAATGAAAGAGACAAAAACACCTGAAGCATTATAAAACAACAAACATCACTTAACAACTTTGTGCTGAATGAAAAACCTTCCACAAAAAATTTAATGAGTTTTGCAAAGAGAATTTATGATTCTATCACTCTATCAGTTTATAAAGCACAACATCAACTTATTAGAGAAATAGAAAATTGACAAAGTACAGAATTCAAACACAAAATAGAACTAAATGAATTAGCAACTACCATCAGAAACAAAACCCATTCAATGGAATCAGGATGCAACTGACAATTATTAGTCTTAATATAAGTTAACTTTTATGAAATAAAACAGCTCAAACCTTGGACAAAGAAAATGCAAATAAAACCCCAAATCAAAAAGATAAAAAAAATTCAGAAGCAGGGATAGAGAAAATTCGTACATCAGGAGGACACCAGTTGAGATCCCGAACCAGAATTTGTCAACCAGGTTAGAAGTGTAAGTGATAACCACATCATTTTAAAGGAACAAATGGAATCGATATACTCTACCTGTTTAGGAATTTGAATCAAGTAAACCTAGTATTTCTATATACTATTTTCTATCAAATAAAAAGTCCTCACAAACTAATTAGAAAAAGGAATGCCCTAAAGCTTATAATCAAACAAATAAAGAAGTGCTTACATAATACATACCATATCCTGTTTCATGTATTTTATTTTGATTCTCATTTAACTTTTTCCAAACTGTATGATGCCATAAAACTATCACTAAAAGCAATTAAAATTAACCATGAAAGAGAAATAGGAACCAAAACAGAGTTTCCAAGCAACCAAAATGATTCACCGTAATTACAAGGAGATATAAGACTCATCTTCTCCATCTCCTCCATCTTTATAATTTAGTGTAGGGGTAGCAGAGCCTCCAGCCTGCCTAGGATGCCTGTACTTGAAGGAAGAATCAAATTTGCATGACCATGTCTTCATGTAATATACTGCATTTTTAAGCATCAGCAGATATAATCAACACACAAAAGGAAACTCAAACTACAAATATGAGTCAAAATAAAAAAGTTCAAGATTATTCCAAACTACACACTTACAATAGAATTATAGATTACCACAGAACACATCGTTTCATATATAAAACAAGAAATCACAGGAATCAATTGTCAAAGGAAATATCAACACATATCAAAAGTATAACCAGAACCATATTAAGCACCTGGCACAAAGGCTAGCCAATTGGCTCCAGATACTCCCATTCTCTAGCCCTAGCAACAGCACCAACAGCCTGAAACATTCACATATCACGGAATCATTAGACCACTGCGAATATATGAATCTCATATTTCAATTGATTAAAAAGAATAGTAATTCAAAGAAAAACCCATCAAACAAAAAGACATTTGATTCAATAAGCTCAACACTCGCTGGATTAGACCGAGAGCCCTCGCTGGATCAGCCGTACTGATCCATTGGGCAGATACAATGAAATCAGATCTGGTGGAACATAGAATGAAAAGGTTCTTCCAAAGAGATCAGGCGTGTTCCCCCGGTCCGCAGTGCAAATTCTAGAGAGAGAAGGAACTGACGATAGATCATCTGATCTTGCCCACCCAAATGCTAAGGGAGCTCCTGCTCCCTCCCAAAGAATCTATTGCTGGATCTCATAATGACAATCGATCGTTCCTTGTCAGCGTCACTCAGCAACTCCCCTAGAGAGCGTTTCATGGTTCACAACTACAGGAGATGACAGAGGTGGCAAGAATCATCCGAAAGCTGGCACCAGCAGAGAGCCAGATCTGGGTTCAATTTTGAGCGAGGAAAAGCATCGGGATTAAGTTGAGAATGAAGAGAGAGTGTACTCATTAAATTTTTTCTGTAAATGGAAAAAAGAGGATAGAATCGAGGAGATGAATAGGGTTTCGAAAAGAAAGAAAAAAAAGAGATGGAAGGGGCAGCGTAAATGAAGAAAAAGAAGGAAAGCAAAAAAACATGGGACCCTTGAAGTGACATTTTTTGAATTAAAAAAAATCTAAAAAACCATAAAATGCCACTTCGGATATGAATCCTCCTCTATACCATTGTTATATAGATATAGATATAGATATCTCCTAAAGACATTCGTTCGTTTGAAGCATAATAAACCATGTTGTAGAGAACCAATGTGAATTGGCTAAAACAGAATCTTGTGTTGAATCTTGAATTGCTGTTATTAGCCGTTAAGTTAGTTAACATACTTTAGTTATGTGCCAGCTCACTTAATATCTACTTCTGTACAGAGAGGTTAACACATTCAATAATAATAAATTAATAATAACACACACTTACAGTTTCAGTTTTCTTGCTATTCAAGCTATTATAGCACAATCTGTTTTCTTGCAACTATTTCTGCATTCTTGCAGTTCCAGCATCGATTTCTACACATATATTGGAATTTGGAAGGGGGAAAAAGGTTCACAGAGCACAAACAATAACTTGAGACACAAATAAAAAACAGAAAAGTTTTTAATTGTACCGATACAAGGTTAAAAATTACTGAAATAACAGTGTACCTATACATTTGAAAGTTATTATAGCTAGTCATAGGCTCATCATAGCACCAATTTATTCGCCAGCTTCAGGGTTACAAAAGAAATTAAATACATTAATTTAAGTCCTGGGGGACAGGTTCAAAGCGTGATACTGAAAGATCAGTGATTATTACTGAATTATCAGTGATTTTTCGGGGCTTGTGCCGCCTCTGATACAACTCAACCAAGTACTTGTTAGTCTCATGAGTATCTTCATTTTCTGCCAGCAGCACGAGGGTGAAGGTGCATGATCCTGATTTTGTGTGATCTAATTTTGTGCAACTAAGGACCTCTACTAGCTTCAGGTTCACCTTATGCGAATAGTTATAACCGATGATAGCACAAACTGCCATAGTCTTCACCGTAACGCTTCTAACGTTCAAATGGACAGGAACATTACCTTTTTTAATTAGTGAGGAGTAGAGAAGAGCAAAGCAAAAGAAAAAGACCATAATCATAACAAGGCGTTTGGTTCTCATTATCATGATGGCTTTATTTTTGTCGTCGTGGTGTTATTTTTGTTCTAACACTTCCTTAAGAGTCATAAATGGACTAGTTTAAATGATTAAAAAATTTAAACAGTGAAAGAAATAAATAGATAAAATTGAATGAAAAGCCACCGCACTACCATTCACAATCACAGTTTTGGAATCTTGTTCGGAGCTTCTCGACAAGGTTGAGAGTGTGTATGTGAAGGTGTTGGTCATTTTTAATCCTCTATTTTACCTTTATCAATAGCTCAATCGTTTATGTTTTCTTGGCACATATTCTTTGATCTACTAGGTAAATGACTAATTTATTAAATTTTATTTAAAAATTTACTATTGATCAACGAATTGTTATATATACAAAATAAATCTAAATTCATCAAATATTTATTTTAAAAGTTAAAAATCTAATATAACTATATTTTTATCAAGGTTCTAAAAATCAAATCGGTTATTAAACCACTTTAGTTACTAGTTTTACAAATCTTAAATCTTTTTAGTATACAAGTTGGTAC
>NC_029788.2:7271464-7273455 GCF_000816755.2 Arachis ipaensis
CTTCCCCAACTCTTGAATAGTGCAAACGGTTCTTCTCCCTCAATAAAAACCGCAACGCTCAAACTTCAAACAAGGATCAAAATCGTCGCAAAGAGTGAAAGAAGTTTCAAAGTTGAATTCAAAAAGAATTACGAGAAAATGAAATAAGAAGATGAAAAAGAAGAAGCAGCAGCAGAAGATGAGGAGGAAAAAAAGGAAAAGTTTTAAATTATGCAGAACTTATTAGTACAAATACACCGAAAATTCTTAAACAATACACATAAATATCTTAGTTTTATACCAAAATTTACTAAAACTACACAAAAATGTTTCCTTTAATGTTGTATTTTTTCTTCTTTCTTTTTTTTATTTCTTTCTTTTTTTTAGTTGAATAAATGTAAGTTCATCATCTTCATTCCGAATAATTTTGTAACATTATGCATTTTTTCTTCTTCTTTGTTTGATTTTTTTCATTTTTATTCTTGTTAAGAGAGTAAAACAAGAAGAAATTTAAGAAAGTAAAACAAGAAGGAAAAGACGAATGAAAAAAAAAAAGAAGATAGTGATGATAATGAAAAAAAGAAGCAGCAACAGAAAAAAAAATTTTTTTGAATTATGCAGATGTTAATCGAAAATATCATCATTATCAACCTTCTTCTTTCTTTTTTTATCTTTTTAATATATACATAACATACTTGTTATGTGTAACACCCTACTACACAGTGTTTTATGCTTAAGTCATAGAACAGAGGTAGTGTGGTATTACAGACCTTTAATAGTAAGGATATACATATAATACTAAAAGAAATAATATACTAGGAGCCTTGAAACAGAGCGGGTAAACAAAAATCGCAAAATAAAAAGCGCAACGCTCAAGGAATAGGATTACTTGCGTGCTAAGAAACCTAATAGGAACATGATAAAACAATAAACGAAGGGATAAAGAAAAGCCAAAGAACAACATAACTAGCCTCTGACTCAGCCTGCGAAGCTAAGGCTGGCCGGAGGATACATATATACATATAAACATACATAAGTGTCCCCAAAATATACCAAAATACCAAAGTAAACTCCTATCTCTCCCTCAACCTCTAAGAGAAGCAGCATACATAAGTTACTTGGAGAGTAAGCTACACATATATATACATATATACAAATAAAAACCAAAATACACCCAAGGACTACTTCGCTTTCCAGAATCCAGACGCTTAGCGAGGAGCCTCTCGACCTGCATCTGAAAAACAACAATACAATATGGAATGAGAACCGGAGGTTCTCAGCATGGTAAAAGTGCCACGCGTATAAGAAAATACGGTCTTGAGAATGCCATAGGCAATCCTAGAACTCCGTTATTCAATTATCCAACTTAAGTACTAAACAGAAGCCATAAACAGGGGTAGGTATTCTAAATCTGCCTAACTTACTCAAGTTCAAGCTTAACCTAACACCAAACCATTTCCTCCGTTTCCTCCATCCTTTCATCATTCAGAATGCAACAGAAACAAGCAACCAAACAAGTTCACTCACAAGTAATGATCAAATAGTACAAATAGCAAGTATAACAAATAGCAGGTAATATATATCAATTAGGCATACCCAGGAAATGCATAGCAATTAATACAAACAAATGCATATGATGCATGTCTGTCCTATGGCTGATGGGGCCCATCTGTCGGTTACCTCATTTAAGTGTTTGGGTCCGGTTGAACCCACGGGCCCGGTTTGGGCCCCGGTTCAACCGGTTTGGCCTTTCCGGTCTGTTTTTGGGCCAAATTTTTGAAATTGGTATCAAAATTTTTGTTTCGACGAGCTCTATCCTATTTTGATATTAGTTTTGTATTTTTAGCTTTCCTAATTAAAATTCAATTTATTAACTAATAATTTACCGATTTTTGCGGGGTTTACATTATGTAAATAAACTAAAATAATCACTAAATTTCTAAGAATAAAATAAACAGTTTTTATTTGTAATTTGGGCCAAGGAATTTTTGCCTATCTTGCGAATGCATATT
>NC_029788.2:7273620-7278864 GCF_000816755.2 Arachis ipaensis
TTATTAGGAATTAAATTTTAAAAATGTCTTTAAGATTGTTCATAATGACCAGGGCTGGTCATAAGTAAGGTAGAGTCTGGATTCTACCTAATCCTACCCGTAAGTGAAATTTTTTTTTAAAACTCAACCATACTCTATTTGCAGTTGAGAATCTCTCAACTCTAATTCGTACTCTAAAATTTCCAACCCTACTTTACTTGATCCTACCTGCAGAAAATTAATTTTTTCAAGTAAATATAAAATTCAATCATTACATATATCATATATATTAATAAAATAGAAAATAAAATCTAAATTTAAATTAAAATTAAAATTAAAAATAATAAAATTTTAAAGAAATCCAACATAAAAAATACAAATAGCATGGTCATTAAGTTCTTAATAAAATCAAAATAACACAAACAAAAATAAATGTCTTGTCACTCTTTTTCTAACTCTAAATTCTTGCAACATTACTCTTTAAATAACAAATGTACTAAATTAATAATTTAAATAATTAGCTTATTGTTTACTTTGAGTTTTTACAAGAAGAAGGTTGTGGATTCAATACTGACTTCCTTCACTAAAATGTATCATTTTTAAGTATATATCATATAATATATTAGGAGTTCGGGTAGGGTAGAACAGAGTATACCCTGAACTCGCACCCAATCCTACCCCCGATTAGATTTGAACTCGCACCCGATCCTACCCCCAATTGGATTTGGTCAGATTGGCTAATGAATAAAACAATATTAATTTATAGAGGTAAATACTAAATTGGTACCCGAAAGATTTTGACGCTGACAAATTGGTACCAAACTTTTGTTATTGACAAAATGACCCCTAAAAGATTTTAAAATTTGAAAAGCGTATCTCCAAACTCGCCGAAATATATCTCCGGCAAGCACAATGCTCCCTCCCCAACGCACTCCCCTCCGTCTCCAACGCACACTGCCCCTCCCTCCCTCAACACCACCATAACTTCCACAAGTACCTAAAATCTAGTGCCCTAGCCCGAATTCATGATTCGTGCATCATCAGCACTAGATCTCATCGGATCAGCTCCATCTGCCAGATCCCTCTCTGTTGCACTTTTTCTCCTTCCTCCATGTTGCATACACTGCAGGACACTGCTGCCGCTCAGCCTCAGGCCAACGCTGCCGCTTCCACTGATGTTTCCCGTTCTTCATTGCTAGGATCTACGGACCTCGCTGTCTGTAGCGGAAGAAGCTTGTGTCTACCAAGTCCATTTTGTTTGTTCCCATTAGTACTGACGCGGACTCTCCGGATCTGATCATTGACCCCTTCAACAGTGACTTCATCGTGGCCAATTGAAATCATTGCTTCATTTCTGATTTCCTTGTTTCAGAGGCGGTTATATGTGTAGAGGAGCAGTGCAATTGAGGTGCTGAGGGGATGTGACTGTTCCAGGTCTTATTGTTGTGGCCCCGATGGTGGTGGCAGTGGTCCTTGATGATGCTCTTGCCGTTGAAGTTGCTGTTGTTATTGTTGCGAGTGGTGGAGGTTGTTGTTGTTGTTGATGTTGAGGTTATTGTTGCTGCGAGTGGTGGTGCTAAGAGAGGGAGGGAGAATGTGTGATGGGGAGGGGGAGTGCATTGGGCAGGAAGGGATTAGGGTTTTGGGGGGTTTGCCATGTCATCAAAATACTGTGGCCACGTCGGGGCCACACTTGTCAAATTTTAAAAGGACCATTTTGCTAATAAAAAAAAGTCAGGTATCATTTTGTCAACGTCAAAATCTTTCGGGTACCAATTCAGTATTTACCTCTCATTTATATTAATGTGATGAATCACTTTATGAAAAAATTAATAGACAAAGATCAAGGTTGTCAAACTCGCAAGTTTAAGTAAATTCGTGGAACTGACCTAAACTCGACTCGCAAGTTAACTCATAGACTCGTACGAGTTTGCCTGTTATAAATTTTTTTAATACACACACACTCAAATCTAGCCATTTAAAATTAATAATATGAACCTTAAAACACATAATAAAACAAATAACACACATTATAAATTATAACAAGTACTTCAGAACACATATAAATCCTTCACAATTATGCTTATGCAATTAGTTAAGGACTCACAATAACAACATGTACTTTGGTTTAACCCACACAATTAAAAGTTCTAATAAACTAAAACTAAAATCCTTTAATATCTTCATATTTTATGACATCAGTATCATCTTCACCATTTTCATTAGAAAATCATTTCCTTCACGTTTGACATTAACTAAATTACTAATAGTCTACATTTACAACCATTAACCAATAATCTAATATTCTGTAAATTATAAAATTAAAATAATAAATCCTAGTGAGCTAGTATGTAAAAGCTTAAAACAAAAAAAAATCTAAATGACTAAATTCTAATCTATAAAAGCTTAAAACAAAAAATCATGGCAGCAACAACAAAAAACAGCAATGACAACAGGGAGTCAAAGATGTTGTATGAAAGCCAGAAAATGAGAGACTTAACGACAGCAAAGGAAAAGTAGGTGAACTTGTGAACAGCAGCAGCAAGGTGGAGTTGCGAACAACAAAGACGCGAAGAAAGGCAGAATAGAGAGCAACAGAGTTAGAGAGACCCATGAAGATGATGGCACAAAGCAGAGTAGAGTAGCAGACGCAGGTGGATGGCAGCAACGCAATGACGAGCAGAAAATAAGAGAGTGAGACTTGAGATGAGAGAAATGGCGTAGACGAGTGAGTTTGAGTGGTGAATGAGTGCTTTAGGAGTGTTATTGTAGCCCTAATAAAAAAACATGTGTGGGTTTTTTTTTTTCAGGTCAAACAATGCCATTTTTGGATAAAATTGGGTAAAAACACAAACTTGCTGACTTGGTCCTAGACTCGTGAGTTTGACCGAGTTTAATAGAGTCCAGCCAAGTTTACTTAGGATCGAGTTTATATCCGAGTCAACTCGATTCCACAACTAAATTTGTAACGAGTTTATGAGTTAACTTACGAGTTTGACAACGATGACTAAGATGGTATATTTTTATTAGAGAAATGCTAGGGGCAATCAGAATTTATTATTTTTGGCTATCACTTAGCCATAACTCAATTCCTTTAGTTTAATTCCTTTAGTCTAATAATCCAACAACATGCTTCATCTTATACTTTTAAATATTGATGGCTAAGTGATAGTAAAAAATAATAAATTTTAATGATCCTCTAAAATTCTTCTTATTACTATTCTCAAAAATGTATTGATTGATGTAATTAGAATTTTAGAGACTATTTTAATACATTCGAAAATATTTGGTAATAAAAAAATTAGTCAGAACTTGTCTTATTTAATATTTATTAGTTATTGAAATAATTTATAAAAATTAAATAAGATAAATATTTTTTTATTTCTTTTATATTATTACAATTAATTTAAGAGACCATTTTAAGCCGAATTAATAATAAATTAAAAAAAAAAGTCAAATCTTTGATCAAAATATCCTATATAATATATATAGGGGGCAACACGTCCAAACAATTTTAGCATTTAAGTTTATCCAAATAATTTAGAGTCATGCGCTTCTTCTTCTTCAACCTTGATGCTACGTCTTCTTCTTCTTCTCCTCCTTTTTTATTATTTTTCACTTTCGTTACTGTCGTCACCACTACCACCACCACCATGCACCTCCTCCTCCTCTTCCTCCTCCTCTTTTTTCTTCTTTTCTCATTTTTTGTTCATGATTCAATTTTTGTTTGTGTGCTTGTTTTTTAATTGAGTTTATGTGTCGCAGTTATCAAATAATTTCTGTTTATCCTGTATTTAAATAAGGTGCACTTGGTCTATGCTTGTTTTGAAACGAGTTTACATTCTGAATATCATTTCAGTTCATTTTTTAATATAATTTTGGTTCATTTCTGAGTGAATTATTTTGTTATGATTCTTCTTGTTTCACTATCTTGAGAAGAATTTATATTTAATATTTTTTTGTTATTGCAATAATTTATAAAAATTAAATAAGATAAATATTTTTTTATTTCTCTTATATTATTACGATTAATTTAAGAGACCATTTTAAGCCGAATTAATAATAAATTAAAAAAAAAAGTCAAATCTTTGATCAAAATATCCTATATAATATATATAGGGGGCAATTTACATAAATAAATTATTTGCCCTTTAAATTTACGCAATTGCATTCTTTCAAACATGAAGACGCAAATATATTGTTTCATATATCTATAGAAATCGCTACTGACAGTAGCGGTTTACGGAAACACATAATCCGCTATAGTCAGCCGCGGATTACATGCAAATGGGGGAACACAGAACCGCTAGAGGCTGTCGCGGTTTCTGTTTATTGATGCTTGGCCATAAACTGCAGCGGTTTATGTGTGTGGAGAAGTGTGCATAAATCACTGGTCTGTATCATTTCGGTGTCAACTTATATGTTATGATTTTTTCATATCTTGTCTTCATATACATGGGCATGCAGAGTAGTCTTAGCAAGGTCGAATTTTGTTTGGTCAGGGAGAATGCATGGCTTTGATTTAGTGTAGTGTGTACCAGAATGTGATTTTAGAAAATCTCTTATATGTTTAGATGTTATTTTATTAGCTCAACTTATTTTGTTTTGTTGAGTTTTTTTAATTTTATTCTGTGTTTGTGATTGAATAACTTAACTAAAGATTAAAAAAAAAAAAGTTTATAGACATTTTTGTCAAAAATATTATCCACGGTTTCTTTTCACAAAATGTCCAATGAATTTGCTTCCAAAAATAGTTTACGTGAGTGAAAATTAAGAAATTTTTACTTTACTTACAATTTTTACTTCCTAAAGTCAGGAATAAAATTTTTATATCCTAAAGTTAAGAATAAAATAGAAACTGACGTGAACTGGCTACAGCAGATTATGTATTTTCGTAAACTGTTATTGCCAATAGCAATTTTTATAAATATATGAAATAATGTATTTACGTCTTTATATTTAAAAAACTGCAATTGCATAAATTTAAAGGTCAAACAATTTATTTATGTAAATTATCCTATATATATAATTATTAATTGCAAATTTCTATATGATTTTTCTAACGATTTCGGGAGGCTATTTATTTCTCGTATTATCTATTTATGCTAGCTATGTTGTCTTTCTTTCTTTCTTTCTAATAGCCTTCTTTGCATTCCTTAAATAAAGTTAAATTTAATGTGAATAACCAAATGTTAAATATTTAAATAATTTCATTAAGTAATCATTAAAAGTCTAACCAACAATAAATTAACAAGTATTTTTAAA
>NC_029788.2:7279256-7280107 GCF_000816755.2 Arachis ipaensis
CTCGACATACAAATGAAAACATAATTAAGAATTATAATTATAGTAATTATCTTATCTTTAAATAACATTAATTAGGTAACTACTTCAGTATTTCTTATCATTGTTATCGTTATCATCATCTTTTACTAGCTGTTGTATTATATAAGTATGGTAGAATGTAATTTATAATATGGAAGGCTTATTAATTAGTTGGCTCCTCAATTTACCTAATGTATATTTTATTTTTATATTTGCCTTACTGTTTTTTTAAGAGACATGCATTCTTACGACACTATTTCACTTGATTTTTGATAATTTTATCAAAATATTGAATCAAATTTATATTAAAATTTCAGTTCGATAGATACAACTTTTTTAAAAAAGAATGAGTTTAACTCAAAAATTATTTAGTATTTGTATTAAAGTGAATTATGTTAAAACACTTGTGACAAATTGTATAAAAAAAATAAATGTAACTTAAAATAAATAAAAAAAGAAGTAAAATTTAGAAATAAAATGTTTGGAGAAAAATAAAATAACTTAAAAATACAAAGACAAAATAAATAAAAAATTGATAAATAAATGAGATCTTTAAGTAAAACAGGAAATAAAAATACTTGAACAAAAAAAAAATGCAAGAAAAAATAAAAATACTTACATACATTTGCATTCTATTAGTTTTCATTGCATTAGTGTAATTGAGAATTTGTAGAATTTATGTGTAATGATGAAGTGTTTAAATTAGGGTTAAGTACTGAAATCGTCCCTAAGGTCTGGGGTGAAAATCAAAATCGTTCCCGACCTTTTTTTGTTATTAAAAGCATCCCCAACGTTACAAAACGTTATAAAATCGTCCTTTTTTACTTTAATTT
>NC_029788.2:7280736-7282942 GCF_000816755.2 Arachis ipaensis
GGGTGAAAATCAAAATCGTCCCCGACCTTTTTTTGTTATTAAAATCATCCCCAACGTTACAAAACGTTATAAAATCGTCCTTTTTTACTTTAATTTCTTTTTATTGACCAAATTACCCTTAAAATTAATAAAAAAAAAACCCAACACCCCCCTCCCCCAACCCCCATCCTGTCTCCGTATCTCCCTCTCTTCCCTTTCATCTCCTTCTTCCTACCCCTCTTCGAACCCTCCCTCCCAACCACAACCCCAATTCTTCCTCTCTCTCTTTCCGCCACCGTATCATCTCCGCCCCCACCTCCTTCTCCACCTTTTTAGCTTCTCCCTTTCCATCACCAACCTCAACCCTTCCTCCATTAACGTTGGCCTCACCTTCCTCATCTCCTTCTCCACCTTCTTCTCCCTTTCCATCACCGACCTCAATCCTTACTCCTCGACGACAACCATGTTCTCTGACTCTTCTTCGGCGCCGACTCCTTCTCCGTCGCGCTCTTTCTCTCGCAGCGCCGGCATGCGTTCTTCCTCTCACAGCGCCACGCTTCCGTTCTGCCTCCTGCAGTGTTGCGCCTCCGTTCTGCCTTCTTGCCGTATTGCTCCTTCCAGATTCAGATCTATTCTTCTTCCTGTTATGCTTCTTTGATTCTCTGTTTTGCTTCCTGGAGCTCACCACTTTCCATGGGGATCGATGCGGGTAGGAGGAGTGAGGTCAGTTGTGAGAGGTTGGGAAGGTGGAGAGCAGAGGGTGGTGGGATCGATAGAAGCGTCTTCGAGTTTGTCGTCTTCAGCCTCGAATCCCTCTTCTTTTTGTTCTTCAGAAAAAAATTCTTTCTTTTTTTTTATTTTTTTAATTTCTGTTGCTATTGAATTTGGATCTGAAGTTGCAGATGATGATTGCTGAATTGTTGTTAAATTTAAAATTTTTGTTAATTTATTTTGTGGATGTTGTTGTTGATGTTGTTCATTTTGTGGTTGCTGTTGCTAAATGTGTGTTAATGTTGCTGAATTTGTTGGTTAATTTATTGTTGTTGTTGTTGAATTTAGTTTGTGGGTGTGTGATAGTGATTTAGAGAGAAGGAAAGTGTGATAGTTCTGGAATCAATGGTGATGGCCATGAAAAAAAGAAGAGGGAGAGGAAGAAAGTTGCCTAAATGCAGAAGTTATGAACAGAAGCTAATAAGGATGATGAAGATGATGCAGAACATGATGCGTAGGTGTGATAGTGAGGGAGTTACGGGAGGGGAAGGGGGGGAGGTTTGCTTTAATTTTTTAATATTATTTTTAATTATTTTTATTATTAATGAAGGGTAATATGGTAAAAAAAATAAAATTAAAGTGGAAAAGGACGATTTTATAACGTTTTGTAACGTTGAGGATGATTTTAATAACAAAAAAAGGTCGGGGACGATTTTGATTTTCACCCCAGACCTTAGGGACGATTTCAGTACTTAACCCTTTAAATTATTATATTCTTCTATTCTTTTTGAACTTCTCTTATTTATAGACTATAAAAATAGATTTTCATAATATTTTTTTTCTTTCCATAATTTATCTTCCTCTTTGCTTTTCAGACCACGACTTTGTCCTCACTATAAAAAATTCAAATTTACTATCCCACATATTCTCTTATCTTAATCTCCAAATTTTATGTTCTCTCTCAATTTGTTCCTCAAAATCCGAACTCATATTCTCAACTTAACTCGAAGATCAAACAAAAATCTTATTATTCAAGAAACAATAATTGCTTTTCGGCATGTTTTCACCAGTAGACACTTTTGCACAATTTATTATTTGTTTCAACAAATTCTCACGTTTTGTATCATGCTGTTAATTTGAAATCGTTTTAACTTCGATTTCGATTTTTTACACTTGACTCACTGCATAATTAGAATTCTATTTTTTATGTCGAGTCCTTATTCCGTCGACATTTTAACCATGCATGGTTAACCAATTTTGTCTTGAATCTTTTCGACTTAATGCGTATGAGTCGATAAACACCCTAGTTAAAGTTCTCAATTCGTACTAATTAACATTATGTAAATCAACTCGAATAACTAATCACTCCGTGCACAAAAATGTTATTCGACTTTCCTTTTGCTTTAGCGGTAGTAGTGTGGTAATTAATATTTTTTACTTTTATTTTTTGTTTAAACTAATAATAATAAATTTTTAATTTTAGTTTTTTTTTTTTTACTAAAATTATTGATCGCTA
>NC_029788.2:7283206-7284078 GCF_000816755.2 Arachis ipaensis
AAACAAAAAATTAATTAATAATATTATTAGTTACTTAAAAATTGGTTTTCTATATATTTTTAGTAACATAGACATATGGTTCTTGGCATTCAATATATTTATATACAGTGTTGGTGGTTTTAGTTACCTTGCTTGAGATATCTAATTGATAAGAAAGTAGTTTATAATTAATTGTTTCGGGGGATACTTGAAATGTTGATTTGGGCCTGAACGTGAGGACCAGATCTTTTTGTAGGACAGCGTCCAAGCTGTTGATGCTGAGAATTGAGATGTCGCATATCCGAGATTTTCGTGAAGAGGTGGCGGGTGGTACCTGCAAAAGACTCCGATACTTGAGTTAGTAAAGATTTTAGGTAGGTTTTTAATAGACTAAAACGTGAACATACCTGAGGGTGTCAGTGTATTTATAGTAGAATAGATAACTATCTTTGTTGTAGAAGTTCCATCTTTATTCATAGATGACCGTTCCCTTTATCCTGAGAATCTGTTAAGATCTCCCTTCTAAATGTAGTGGAGAGATTTGCAGAAACAGTTACTTGCTTGGACAAGTAGGGTTGGACTCCTTTGTCGGTGTCCGATCTCTTTGAAGAGGTCAAGTATGGGATAGAGGCCACCTTCTAAGGTTGGGCCCTTTATCCTTATTGGGCGTGGCTTTATGTTTTGGGTCAGGGTATGAACAGCGCCCCTGCTTAAGTCTGACCTTTTAAGAGGTCGGGCCCAAGCATTTTGGCCTTTATGTCGGACATTCGACGTGTTTTTAAAATTTTAAACGTTGCCTCCTTAAATGAGGAGCGAACGTTACGTGGCAGTTTCCCTTAGATTTCGCACATACTTTGACGAGGGTAGTAACGGCTGTCGTGCCCCTGTCCCCT
>NC_029788.2:7284128-7286725 GCF_000816755.2 Arachis ipaensis
CCTTAAGCATTTTTCTTTACTTTCTTTGTGAAATAGTATTCATTTTCCTTTTCAGTTTCTTACTTCTCTAGTGCCTTCAATTCCGAGATTTTTCCTCTTATTCTTTCTGAAGATCTACCTTGGGAGAGGAACGTTCGTGTTTTTGCTAATTGACGTGCCCAGCTTCGTTTCGCATATCCATCAAAGTTGCTTCTTTGCCTGTTTTGAATACTTTTCTGTGTCTCTGAGTATTTTTGTCTATGCATGAACACCGTGAAAAGAGAACTGTTTCTTGCGAGGATGCGATTCCTCCTTTTCTTTTCTTCCTTTTGCTTGGATCTTTTCGAAAAAATGCTGAGGCTGAAACTATTATCTTTTTGTTGTTTTATGAAAAAGAAAGCGAAAAAAAATGTTTGCTTTGAATTGTATGTGTTGTTTTCGATTGTCGATGTGAGTGTTATTGCCCCCCAGATGGCGTCGTTGCTATGTGACAATGTTGCATGGGAGGGACAGCATTTGGTTGTTTTAAGAAAAAACTTGAAAAGAGTGGCTTTTTTATTTTTCCAATTTTGCCCGATTTACTTTGGACGAGGTCCGACTTCTGTTAGTAACAATCTTTTTATTTTTCATCTGTAGGTATAGTCTTTATATCACGCTCTGTTTTTTCGAATATGTCGACCAAAGTCCCTCTCACTCTTCGAGCCTAGGTAGATAACACTGTCCTTTCTTGTGTCCCTGTGACTGATAGAGAGTATTGTGAGGAGTTCCGTAGGCACCATAGTATATGTGAGAACAGGGAAGACGAGAAGAATTATGAGTTGGTGGCACCCGATCCGGAAGAGAAGGTGTGTTTCCCCCCTTAAAGGACTCTGAGCGACCTTTCTTTTATACCTACGACTATTTCTTTACTCGGCTAGGCATCCAATTTCCTTTTACCGCTTTCGAAATTAATGTGTTGTGGTCTTGCAACCTCGCCCCTTCTCAGTTGTACCCTAACTCTTGGTCCTTCCTGAAAATATACCAGCTCCTATGTCGGGAGTTGGATTTTCGACCTTCAATGAATGTATTCTTTTATCTTTTTGTTGTGACTAAACCCTATAGTACCACAAAGAATTCGGGTTGAATATCCTTCCA
The DNA here is from genome assembly GCF_000816755.2 of Arachis ipaensis. Taxonomy (NCBI): domain Eukaryota; kingdom Viridiplantae; phylum Streptophyta; class Magnoliopsida; order Fabales; family Fabaceae; genus Arachis; species Arachis ipaensis. The sequence continues at coordinate 7,285,242 of NC_029788.2, forward strand.
AATTGTTCAAGGTCGGAAGTTTTTTGCTATTTTTGATGATTCTTTTCACGACTTTAAGAACCACTTTTTCAAAGTCCGAGGTGTTGAGGGAGTCCGTCCTTTCTTATTAGGTGAAAACCACGAGCGTCATTTCCCCCTGTACTGGCAAGACACACTAGTTGCCCTTAAGGCTGATATAAGTGATTTAGATGAATTTGAGAAGAGTGTGGTGGACTTCTTTCTGGATGCTTGGGGTCGAGCTCCTTATTTGGATACGAAAAATTTTTTAGGAGATCCTAGCCTTCTGAAGTCCGAGCTGGGTAGCTCTCTTTCTCTTTGCTTTTCTGAATTCAGTTAACATTATTGCTGTCTTTATTTAACTCTTTTCTTTGTTTTTGTAGAGAGTATTGCTCTGAAATATGCTCATATGAGAACACTTAAGAACGTAAAAAAGAGTGTTGTAGCTCGGAACCTCCAGTTGCAAAAAGAACTTGGATCCTCCTCCGTCCGATCTTCTCTAAAAAAGTCAGAGTCGGGCCCTCCGATTCGAAGATAATCATTCCAACCCCTGCCTCCCGGCTTATATCCCTTGACCATTCTCCTCATTCTCCCTCCTCGGCATAACCCCCCTCCAAGAAATAGAAGGTAGCCGAGGAGGATAGTATATATACCAAAAATTTTGATACCTTAGCATGGGGTGAGAAGAACATCATTCCCCATCACCACTTGAGTATGGACGACATGGCCCTGCAAAACCATCTCTAGACCTTGGCTCGTGGCAGGCTTTGTACGGTCAGAGTGTGTGCTACTTTTGCTAGAGATGTGAGGAATCCTCCTATCCAAGCTACGGCCAGTGCTCTTGTGGCCGCTCGAGCTAATGTAGAGAGGTTAAGTGAAATTAAGAAGGAGCTGGAGAAAGAGAGGAAGACCTAATTGAGGGCCAACCTAGAGAGAGCTCAGGAGAGGTCGATGAAGTCGGAGGCCGCTGCTGCTTTGCCCGAAAAAAAGATGAAGAAAGCTAAGGAAAGCTATACCCGTGTCTACGGCGGAAAATTGGGACTTCAAGAGGAGTTGGAGAAGATGAAGGAAAGATGTGTTGAAATTGAGGAGTCGGCGGCGCAAGGGATGGATGAAATGTTTGAGAACTTGGAGGCTCAGATCAAGGTCCTTGCTCCCAACCTTGATCTTTCTCTTTTTAGCACTGATAATATTGCGGTAGATGGCAAGATCGTCCCAGCCCCTGATGAGGATGAGAAATCTTTACACGATAAACGTCATAATTCTTCATATATCTTATTTACAGTGTAAACAAAATAATATTGCACGTATCTCATTTACACTGTAAACGAAATATGCATGTCTATTTTTCTGTTTACATTGTAAATGAGATACGTACAATCTTATTTTATTTACACTATAAACGAGATCGGAGATAAAATAAATTTTCGTAAAAATACTACAAAATGTATATTTTAGTTAATAAAATATTTTTTATTTTTTTAAAA
>NC_029788.2:7286822-7288726 GCF_000816755.2 Arachis ipaensis
AAAAATATATCATATTAGTCTAAATTGCATAATAAATTACTTAATGAAAAAATAAAAAAATTAATATGGTGTATTTTTATCAATCTTAAAGATATTAATTAATGCAACTAGAATTTTAAAAATTATTTTAATATATATGAACAGTTAATTTGAAAGACTACTTTAACCCAACAAATCGAAAAACAATACAAGTAAGCGTACAAACATTTTTTAAACTAAGTCTCCAATTAAATGGTCGCGCACTTTTTACTCTTCGTACATACATGCATTCCTCTTTTTCCTCTTTCTCCTTTTTTATTATCTTTTTTTTTTTACACGCTCTTTCTTTAACATCATCGTCGTCGCTACTATTATCGTTGCTGCATGCCATGACTGCCTTGTCATCCTTCTTCTTCCTTCTTTTTTGTTATCTTTTTAATATATACATAACATACTTGTTATGTAAATAAACCAAAATAATCACTAAATTTCCAAGAATAATAATAAATAGTTTTTATTTATAATTTGGGCCAAGGAATTTTTGCCTATCTTGTGAGTGTATATTGTTAATGACACTATACTATGCTCTTATCATATAATTTAAATACAAAAATATTTATAAAATTATAAAATATTAGAAATTAAATTTTAAAAATATCTTTAAGATTGTTCATAACAATTAGGGCTGATAATAAATAGAGTAGGATAAGATAGAGTTTGGATTTTACTTTAACTCTACCTAGGGGTGTTCACGGATCGGATCTTATCCACATATCTGCGGTGTTTATCCGAATCCGATCCGAAAATTGTGAATATGGATCCAATCTGCAAACTATTGGATCCGATCTGATCCGCACACTAATAATAGTAGATTGCGAATTTTGTATAGGGATTCGCATATCCGATCCGAATATTCTTGTATCTACAAAAATAAAGAAATAAATAAGTAAATATTCTTTTTATGTTTTATTTCAACTAATAATTATCATATATATTATATTATTTTAATTTATTATTTAAGAAAAGTATGTTTAATATTATTTTAAGACTAACATATTTAAAAGAATAGAAAAATGAATTTTATTGATATTTTTTAATAAAAATAAATTTTTAAAAATATTTGTGTGTTTTGCGGATATACCCGATATCCGATCCGATCCGCAAATGTGCGGATCTGATCCAAGCTTAAAAACTGTGGATATTGGATCCAATCCGATGATTTTAGTGCGGATTGGATCGAAGTTTTAGCCATATCCGATCCGATCTGATCCGCATTCACCCCTAACTCTACCCGCAAGTTAAAAACTTTCTTAAAGCTCAATCCTACCCTATTCGTGGACTGAGAATCTCTCAACCCTAACCCGCATCTTAAAGTTCCCAATCCTACCCTATTCAACCCATAAATATCTTGTCACTTTTTTTCTAACTCTAAATTTTTGCAAGATTACTCTTTAAATAATAAATGTACTAAATTAATAATTTAAATAATTAGCTCAGTGATTATTTTGAGCTTTTATAAGAAGAAAGTCATGGGTGTAATACTCACTTTCTTCACTAAACATATCATTTTTACATATATATCATATAATATATTAGGAATTCAAGTAGGATAAGACAGCATATACAATTTATGACAATTACATTAATTACGTTTTTAAATTTGACAAAAGTTTCATATTAATTTATATGGATATGAAGAATCACTTTATGAAAATGTTAAAAGACTAAGATGGTATATTTTTATTAGAGAAATGTTAGGGGTTATTAAAATTTATTATTTTTTGTCATCATTTAGCTATCAATTCAATTTTTTTAGTCTAATAACACAATTAACAACATACTTTATCTCATACTTTTAAATATTGATGGTAAAAAATAATAAATTTTAATGATCTCTAGTATTTTTTTTATTATTAATCACAAAA
>NC_029788.2:7288770-7297748 GCF_000816755.2 Arachis ipaensis
CTCTACCATTATCGCGATCAATTTAAGAGACCACGTTAAGCCGAATTAATAAATTGAAAAAAAAAAAGTCAAATCTTTGATCAAAATATCCTATATAGTATATGAAATATTCTCCACGTCCAAACAATTTTAGCATTTAAGTTTATCCAAATAATTTAGAGTCATGCGCTTCTTCTTCTTCAACCTTGATGCTACGTCTTCTTCTTCTTCTCCTCCTTTTTTATTATTTTTCACTTTCGTTACTGTCGTCACCACTACCACCACCACCATGCACCTCCTCCTCCTCTTCCTCCTCCTCTTTTTTCTTCTTTTCTCATTTTTTGTTCATGATTCAATTTTTGTTTGTGTGCTTGTTTTTTAATTGAGTTTATGTGTCGCAGTTATCAAATAATTTCTGTTTATCCTGTATTTAAATAAGGTGCACTTGGTCTATGCTTGTTTTGAAACGAGTTTACATTCTGAATATCATTTCAGTTCATTTTTTAATATAATTTTGGTTCATTTCTGAGTGAATTATTTTGTTATGATTCTTCTTGTTTCACTATCTTGAGAAGAATTTAAAAAAAAGATAAAAAATTAAACAAAAAAAAAGAAACAAGAAGAAAAAATTCCTCAAAATTTCTCATCATGTTCTTCTTTTCTTGTCTTGTTCATCTAATCAAATAAAGAAAAAGAAACACATAATGCTGTAAATATCACTTGATGGATTTGGATATGTTTTTGTTCATGATTCAATTTTTTTGTGTTTGTTTTCGAATTAAGTTTGTGTATAGAAAATATTAAGTAATTTCGATTCATTTTATATTTAAATAAGGTGCATTTAGTCTGTGCTTGTTTTGAAACGAGTTTACGTTATGAATTTAATTTTTGGTTTATTTTGAATATAATTTCGGTTCATTCTAAATATAATTTCGGTTCATTTCTAAGTGAATTATTTTGTGATTCTTCTTGTTTCACTATCTTAAGAGGAATAAAACCAAGAAAAAGAGAAGAAAAATCAAACAAAAAAGAAGAAATAAGAAGAAAAAATTTCTCAAAACTTCTCATCATGTTCTTCTTTTTTTTGTCTTGTTCATCTAATCAAATAAAGAAGAAGAAACACATAATGTTGCAAAATCACTTGATGGATTTGGATATGTTTTTGTTCATGATTCAATTTTGTTTGTGTTTGTTTTCGAATTAAGTTTATATGTCGCAACCATTAAGTAATTTCAATTCATTATGAATTTAAATAAGGTGCATTTAGTTTGTGCTTGTTTTGAAATAACTTTACATTCTGAATTTAATTTTCAGTTCATTTTAAATATAATTTCGGTTCATTTTAAATATAATTTCGGTTCATTTCTATTTTATATAATTCAAAACTCTTTCTCCTTACCTTCTACTACTTCCTCTTCACCAGGGAGAGAAGGTGGAAAAGGAAAAAAAATACAGCAGCAACAACAACAAAAGAATGACGATAAGGGGAAAACACGTGAAGAAGAAGGAACGCGAAAAAGGAGGAGGAGGAGGAACGCGAAGAAGAAGAAGACACTCCGTGCGTAAACGATTGTGAGAAGCAACTCCATGCGTAAATAAGCGTGAGAAGAAAAAAAAGAAGAAGAAGATGCGCGTATAATTACACTCTTTTAATGAAAGAAGAAGAAGCAACGCCATGCGTAAATAAGCGTGAGAAGAAGAAGAAGATGCGCGTGCAATTACGCTCTTTTAATGAGAGTGAATTAATTGCAAATTTCTATATGATTTTCCTAATTATTTCGGGAGGCTATTTATTTCTCGTATTATCTATGAGTCCTGCTAGAGAGCCAATGGCTTATTTGTACAATGTGTACAATGGGCTATATGAGTTACAAAATGAACATCACTCATAATATTCAGAATAACCATCCGCCTACTAGGGATAATAAATATCTCATGTCATAAAACCACTCGTCCGAAAAGTTTAAGCTGATTTTGGGGTTCACCAAGGATCAAACTCTTGACCTTTTGGATCTAGAGTTCTGATACCATGTCATGATACCAATCATCCCAGAAGCTTACGCTGATGGAAAAAGGTAACACTAATGGTTATATCTCTAATACTCCCTAAACCTCCATTCTACGCATTGTATAAATATTCCATTGGCTCTCCATACTTTTCGGATACGAGTTTTCCAATATCTATTTATGCTAGCTTTGTTGTCTTTCTTTCTGATAGCCCTCTTTGCATTCCTTAAATAAAGTTAAGGGTAAAGTATACTTTTTGTCCCTGAAGTTTGACAAAAATTTCAAAAATACCCCTAAATTTTATTTTGTTTCAATTTTGTCCCAAAAATTTTCGATTTGCATCAAATATACCTTCGACATCTAAATTTTCAAAAAAATTAAGACCAATCTAACAATAATGCATGAAAATTATGCTTGATTTGCTTGTGTTGAAAGTTGTTCTTATGAAATTGTTGTTGAATTGGTCTTAAATTTTTTAAAAAATTAGCTATCAGGGGTATATTTGATGCAAATCGAAAACTTTTAGAACAAAATTGAAACAAAATAAAACTTAAGGATATTTTTAAAACTTTTGTCAAACTTTAGGGACAAAAAATATACTTTATCCTAAAGTTAAATTTAATGTGAATAACAAAATGTTAAATATTTAAAATATAATTTCAAATGTCATATTTTTACTGTTTAATTTCTTGAGTTTTTATTTATATACAATCAAAAAATATTATTTGTAAGATGTAAATCTAAATTCCTATTAATTAGAATAGGATATACCCTTACATTTGTTAAAAAAATATCCTCTAAAATAATGAGAAAAACAAATAATGTAACATTTTCTTTTTTCTATTCTTCAAGAAATTAAACGACAACATTTTTCAATGAGATATCTCCAAAAGACATTGGTTTGAAGCATCAGCTTCAAGGGTACAAAAGAAATCGATTATTAAAGAGCGAGGTTCAAATTTGAGTAGCATTTGATAAATGAGTTGGGTAGGCGTTGCGGCGCTAGCTTCTGATACAGCCGAACAAAGCACTTGTTAGTCTCGTTAGCTTTATCTTTTACCAGCAGCTTCAGGTCGAACATGTATGATCCTAATGTTGTGTGAACTAGTCTTTACAACTAAGGAAAATGGGGAAAATCTTAGTTCTTGCATAATTTCTCATATTGTTTTTTGGTTCTTTCCTTTCCACCATGAACTAGAAACATGGGATGACTTAGTACGTATATATGAATATGTCCCTATTTTTTTTTAATTTAAATTTCAGTTAAGGCAATGCCATTCAGAAGTTGCTTTCGGTTAACATTAAATTTGATAGAATGCCTGAGAGAAATGCTTTCATCTAAAATGCTACTTCAAGTTACGATGTGGCGTGGGAACTAGGAACACCTCGTCATTATTTCAACTCTAAATATAAACAAATTAAAATGCATGTGTATTGTTAATGTGCTTTTTATCTTATAGTTTATAACTTATGCTTTTTGATATTTGAATTCTAAATTTAGATTTGTGAAACACTATGCATTTGTGAAACTTGTATATTAGTCAAGATTTTTTTGACAGTGGTCTATTCTGCCGTGATCATAGACCTATGGTCACGGTTTTTTATTTATGGTCACGGTTTCTATGATTATGGTTATAGTGTTTAAATTCAGACACTTTAATGAGCCACTTTTTTTACCATGACCATAGATTAATCTATGGTCACACATAAAAACCGTAACCATAAGTTACTTTATGGTCACCCCTTCATTAAAATCGTGACCATAGCTTAATTTATGGCCACCCCACTTAAAACCGTTACCAAAGCCTTATTTATGATAATAGTTTTCACCATGACCATAGTCTCTATGGTCGCTCCACTTAAAACCGTGACTATTGTAAGACCCGGTTAATTAACGGCTAATTAACTCATAAATGAGAATTTATTTTAAAAAGTCAAAAATGTTATTTTTATGGCTTAATATGATAGAGGAGATTGAGACGAGAATTTCGGTACCAATTTTATGGAAATCGGACCAAGATTGGACCGAACGGGCCAAACCGGTCCAACCGGACCCAAAGTGGGCCCTTGGCCCAACTAAACTAAACCAAAACCCTAGTTTTCAGCACTCTCTCTCCTCACAACACACTCAAACACGCTGAAATTGATATGGAGGGGGGAAGAACATTCTCTCAAGTTCTCTCCCTTAGTTGATCTTCAAACCACCATAACTTTTGATCTAGAGCTCCGATTGCCGCTCCGTTAGCGGCCACGCGTTCACCGCGGAGAGCTCTACAAAACCCATACAATCAATCTTGAGGTAAGCCACGTTTTACTGTTCGAAATTCTAGCCCTTGATTTCGAGTTTCATGAGCAAAAATGTTGAGATTTTGGGTTCTTTGATGTTATAGGACCCAACTCTCTTGAAGGAGAAGGTTAATCTTGTCTCCTTGGACCTTGGGTGTGGTAAGATTCTCAACCCTAATGTAATTTGTTGTTCTATGATGTTTGGGTATTGAGATGTTGTGCATGGATATGATGATTGTGGCTTAGGTTGTGTATATGTGAATATTGGAGCTTGATTGGTGATTTTGGAAAGCTTGGAGGAGGGTTTTGTGTGATAAAATCTGTTCTTGGAGGTGTTGAGACCTTGAGAGCTTGAGGAAAAGTGGTTTGGAAGTGCTCCGGTTGAGCTTGGGAAATCGGCTAAGGTATGATTTCGGTTTCCCGTATCTAATATGTAATGTGATAGGAAATACTTAGACTAGAGGCCCTAAGATAGGCATTGAATTGTTGGTGTTGTTAAATGGTTGAGATATATGATGTGTTCATATATGTGATTATGAATATTGATGCCTTGATTGTGTGATATATGAGAAATGCATGTTGTGATATATGCTTGATGGATGATTAAGGTTGAATTGGTGGGTGGTACCATGTTGATGGTGAGTATGATGTTGATTATGTATAATGATTATTGATTGGAAATGGTATTATTGGAAATTGGGATGAGGGAGGATGTATGACATGATATTGTGTTTGTCCTTTAGCCATTTGATTGAGAAGTGTTAAAATGGTTGGATGTGGTTTGGGGAACCTTGGTAAAGTGCCAATGTGTGAGTTGAGGATGGCTTGGTGTTGATTTTTGTACATTTTGATTGATTTCAAAGAAAATGGATGAAATTGTCATGTTTTGATTGATTTTGAAAGAGTTGAAAGTGGCTTGTTTTGAAAATGGCACTTTATGGTTTTGTTTGAAAATACGGTTTTTGGGCATACTTTGACGGGATATAACTTGGACTACAGATCTCTGATTTGTACCAAATCTATTTAAAAATGAAATTGGATCCGGGATGTCCATGCCGTTCGAAGAATGGGTGAAAAACGATTTAAAATGAAAAAGTTATGTCCGTCGGAAGATTGGGGTTTGAATCTGTGAATCCTGTAGCTTTTAACTTAGAAAATTTTTAGCAGAATGACCCCTCGCGCGTAGGCGCACTTGGCGCGTACGCGCCGTTCTTCCAGAAAGCGCCATCCACGCGTGCGCGTGATGTGCGCGGGCGCGCCGAATGTGCTGCACCCAATGCCCAGCCATTTTCCCGAGAGTTGTGCCAAAGTTGTGCCAGTTTTGTGCCTGGGGCGTAAGAGTACCCACGCGTACGCGTGGCTGATGCGTGCGCGCCGTTTGACTAATTTTCAATCCGCGCGTTCGCGCGTATGACGCTTGCGCGTCAATGAGTTTTAAGGCCATCCATGCGTGCGCGAGGAGTGCGCGTACGCGTGGCCCTGTTTTCATCCCAAAGTTGATTTTTGAGTTTTAAAAGCCAAATTTCATACTTCTAAGCTTCCGATCTCACCACTTATGTCTTAAATCATTATGATATGCCTAGCATGAGAAAAAGGGCTAGTGAATGTGGTAACTTGCGAGTGAAGCAAGGAAAAAATGAATGATCAATGAGGATCAAAGATGACTATGTGAGATACGGAAGATGGCGGTAGAAGTGCTTGTTATGCCATGGGCCGAAGGGTCGTAAATGTTAATGAATTGGCTGGTTATGGATTTAACCGTGAGCCAGATGGCTAGATTATTGCCGTGTGACGGCGGAGCCATGTTTATGGCTAAGTATAAATGCATATATGCTGTTGAATGAATTGTGAATGTTTGCACTTCCACCATCGGAGATGAGGGTTTCCCTGGGTAGTAGCAGTGGCTAGCCACCACGTGCTCCAGGTTGAGACTCGAAGCTCTGTTGACCCTATGTCGTAAGTGTGGCCGGGCACTGTGAAAGGCCCGGATGAGCTCGCCCCAGTAAATATTCACCAGTGAGGGTGATGGATATGGATCATGATTATGATCAAGTTTATGATGAGTATAACTCGAATTGGGGATGCGCGACAGAGGGACAGTCCAATGGTTAGCTACCAGGACTTGTCGGGTTGGCTCTATAACCGACAGATGATATCATCAGCCACTAGGGACAGGCATGCATCATAAGCATACTACATGAATTGTTTGAGATTGCCTATTTGACTGCATATTACTTGCTAATTGTCTAAATGCCTTATCTGTTCCTATTTGTAAATCTCTTGTCTGATATAACTGTGTTTGCTATATTATACTCCTGCTGGTGGTTGGGAGGTCTGAAGGAATTGAAAAGGGAAGTATTAGTTAGACTGAAGAATCTTTAGTCAGTTGCCACTTACGGTTTAGCTTGTTTATAAGCTCTGATTTTATCTGGAGGAAGTTCTAGGATTGCCTTCGGCTTTCCTCTATTATTATGTATTATATATGTGGAAGCTATTACCGTGCTAGAGACCTCTGGTTCTCACCCATACGAATTTTGTGGTTTTCAGATGCAGGACACGAGGCTTCTCGTTGAGGCATGCTGGAGACTTCTGGATTAGCGAAGATCCTTTGTTCTCGGGACTCTGTTTTGGTTTATATATCTTGCTTAGATACTTTTATCTCCATTAAATAATACAAACTGTGATGACTCCTTCTAGAGGGAATTTTGGAGAATAGGTTTTCTGTATCTGTGTCCCTTTGGGTTTCCTTTGGGGTTTCCCTATTTTATTATTTGTATATATTACTATGCTCGGACCGGTCATCTTCGCAACCGGGTTTTGAGTCTTGATATTCCTGTTTTTGACACTCCTTTGTATATATGTTATCTCGCGTTAGCTTATCCTTTGCTCGTTACGTTATCGATCGGAGTGTAGCGCTTTCGAGTTACGGTTTTTGTTTACCCTTTTTTCCATAAAGGCTCCTAGTTGTAATCAATCATTCATACTACTATACGTACTAAATTTTTGTTTTAGAGGTCGTAATACCTTGCCATCTCTGAATTATGACTTAAGCATAAGACTCTGTATGGTAGGGTGTTACAACTATAGCCTCTATGGTCATTCCTCCTTAAAACCGTGAGCATAAATTATAGTCACGGTTTTTCATCGTGACCAAACTTATCTATGGCCACCCCACAAAATCGTGACCAAAGTCTTATTTATGGTCACTGTTTAGCCTATTTTTATTTTATGAGATTTAATTTTTTTTTAAAACATAATCACATCTCAAAATGATGATAATCACAAAATAAATCTAAAAATAAAAAACGATAATCAACAATTAAGATAAGTCGTAATTAAAATAACCAACTAACATATCAATATAGTTGAGTGAATATATTTATCTCAATCTCAATTTTATACTGTGATATATACACTAACACTAAGTAGACACTATTAACAAAATTGTTTCACAGGCGTAAGAGCAATACATAAGATATGAATTCATCTTCTATTAATTAGAATATGACATATATACGATATTAATTAACCTTATATTTGTGAAAAAAAAAATCTAAAATAAAAAAGAATTATGTAAAATGAGAACATAACATTAAATTTTGTAACCTTTTCTTTTTCTCTTTTTCCAGAAAAGACAATTCAATCAGATATATATCTCCAAAAGTAGACATTCATTTGAACTTTGAAGCATAATAAACTACATATTGGATTATTGGAAGAGAAAAAAAAATCATACACCACAAACAATATATACCTTAAAACACTAATAAATTAAAAGACATATTATTATTATAGCTAATCATTAGGCTCATAGCTCCAATCTATTCGCCAGCTTCCGGGGTACAAAATAAAGAAATACATTAATTAAAGACTTCGCGCTTCTGATATATTCATTAGCGTTTGAGAAAGTAATATATTCTCGTTGATGCGCTTCTGATACACCTGAACTAAGTACTTTTTAGACTTATTATTAGCTTCATCTTTTGTCAGCAGCTCGAGATCGTAAATGTATGATCCTTTATCGTGCCATAATTCTCTGCAACCAAGGATCTTTACTAGACTCAGATTCACGATATAACGCACACGGTTGTTATAGTCATTGATAGCAGTAATCGCCATATACCTCACGGTAGGGCTGTTAACGTCCACAGTTAATGGAAGATTCCTACGTATAATTAGTGATGCTGACTCTCGGCGGCTGAAGGCAGAGTAGAGAGGAGCAAAGCAAAAGAAAAAGAGAATAATAATAATAATAACAAGGCAAGTGGTTCTCATCATTGTGATAGCTTTATTTTGTTGGTGGTATCGTAGTTTGTTGGTTGCAATTTATAGTAAGCGCCGGTTATTGTGTATTGACCCTTGAATTTACCTAATGTATATTTGTCCTAAGAGGAGTACTAAGGATCAGGAGATTTTGTAATTTTTTTACTAGAGATAGGAAGATTCGAATCGTAATTTTTAAGTGAGTATGAGAAAACTATGTCATTTGAGTTATGCTATTTGAGTTATAGTTCGTTGACAGTAAATTGTATAATTTGTAGCTATTAACTAGTTATTATTATTTTTAATAGTATAAAATTATATCTAATAGTATGTGATTACTCATTTTTTTTATTAGTTAAGTGCTAGTCAGATTTTAATAAAAGTGTTGGGCCCTAATTTTAGTGCTTGTTTAAGTGCCATTAAATTGATAAAAAATATCTTTT
>NC_029788.2:7297927-7301587 GCF_000816755.2 Arachis ipaensis
TAAAAACACTGTCTTTAAGAGTCATCATTAAAGTAATTAAAATGATTAAAAAATTTAAAGAATCAAGGAACTTAAATAAATAAAATTGAATGGAAAACCACCGCACTACCATTCACAATGACAGTTTTGAAATCTTGTTCAGAGCTTCTCGACAAGGATGAGAGTGTCTAATAGATATCATGGAATATTAGGCAACAATTTATAAAGGATTTTGGATGTGTGGAGATTAAATAATAAATATCACGCGACATTTAAAAAGTTTAGATACAAGAGTTGTATGAAACTATGAGTATGTCGGTGTATTGGATAACATGAAATTAAAGTCCCAACAAATACAAAAAAGTTTACGCATAATTTTTTACAAAAAATTATTAGTTTTATTTTTTATAATATTATTTATCTGGCATATGATACTGATTATTTGATTGACATATGAATGATACAGTTTATATTTATTAATAATTTGTTAATATATTAATAGATTAATTTTCTAAACTATTAATTATGTTGAGTATTATACGTGACATCTAAATACATGAAAATTTATTTAATTGGCTTATAAAGGACTCAAAAAAGTCTGCACTTACTAATGATAGAGTAAAAAGTCTCACACATATTTTATTAACTTCTTTTTTCTTGTTTAATCTGTTTTATATTGGATAATATTATTTTTTACTGATTATTAGATTAATACATAATATTAAAGATGTGGCAAGATAAGAACATTTGTTGAATTGATTTTTTAACTAATTTGACAACCCTCAATGTTAATTTTTGTCTTTCCAAAAAAATAAAAAAATATGAATTTTTAAGCATTAGATAATTTAAAAGTACTTATGGTAGAAAAAAATATAATTATATAGAAAAAGTTAAAAATATTACCCACAAAAACTATTTAACGATAAAATTGAGTTTGTTCAAAATTGTAAAAAAAAATGAGAAAAAATTTTGAATTTTTTTAACGAATCACCACTATCAACTTATTAAATTTGAGTAATATCAAGTGAGGATTAAGAAGTAAAACAAGACGATGAATCTAAAAGTTTTCTATTTTTCTTAATTAAAGTAGTTTTTTACCTTAAATAACTATTTTTTATAAATAGTATTCATATGACAAACAAAATAATAAGAAAATTCATATTAGATTATAAAAACTAATGTCATTCTTATTATAGTATAATCATATTTTTTCAAAACATATAAAATAAAATAGTAAAGTACAATTTAATTAATATGCACAATAAAATATATATGAAACTTATATAGTGATAATCACGACTTGTCAAAAAAATTAAGAAAATAACTATAGTTTTTATATATCTAGATATTTAAGAGAGACAAAAGAATTATTTTATCAAAACTTCAACAACACATAAAAGTTATCACAATAGATGGTTATAGATCAAAATGATAGATAAGATTGAGAGTTATAATAATAGTATTGGGTGATAATTAATTATGATAGAGTGAAGAGAAGATGGAAAGAAGAAGAAGAAGAAGAAGAAAACAAGAAATGAGAAGAGAATAAGATAATATAATAGTGGTGATGAAACAATATTAGATATTTTTTGGTGTCTAGACAATACTAGATATGTGTATAAAGAATATAATAGTAAGAAAAAAGAATAGTATGTGGCACAGTGAGAGAATATAATAAAAATATAAATTAATAATTAAAAATAATAAAACTAAAAATAATTTAAAAAATTGAATATAAAATTAAAAAATATATATTTTTTGTGTAGACATACTTTTATTAATGAAATTGATTTTTGTTGAATTTAGACCAATTTAATTAGACTTAATTGTCAAAAATACTTAAATGCGTAACAAAATTCTATACTTTATACAATGGGAACGAATTTAAGAGAAGTTTAATGCATAATATTTTTTTAAAATACTTTTTATTATATATAATTAATAAAAAATATCATTTATATTATAAGATATGAATTCATCTTCTATTAATTAGAATATGACGACATATTATATTTACGATATTAATTAACCTTACATTTGTGAAAAAAATCTAAAATAAAAAAAAATATGTAAAATTAGAACACAAATTAAATCTTGTAACCTTTTCTTTTTCTCTTTTTCCAGAAAAGACAATTCAATCAGATATATATCTCCAAAAGTAGACATTCATTTGAACTTTGAAGCATAATAAACTACATATTGGAAGAGAAAAAAAAATCATACACCACAAATAATATATACCTTCAAACACTAATAAATTAAAAGACATATTATTATTATAGCTAATCATTAGGCTCATAGCTCCAATCTATTCGCCAGCTTCCGGGGTACAAAATAAAGAAATACATTAATTAAAGACTTCGCACAAGTATAAAATCTATTAGCTTTTGATGAAGTAATATATTCTTGTTGATGCGCGTCTGATACACCCGAACCAAGTACCTTTTAGTCTTATTATTATCTTCATCTTTTGCCAGCAGCTCGAGATCGTACATGTATGATCTTTTATTGTGCCATAATTCTCTGCAACCAAGGATCTTTACTAGACTCAGATTCCTGGTATAACTCACACTGGAGTTATACTCCTCGATAGCAGAAATCGCCATATACCTCACGGTAGGGCTGTTAAATAAAAAATTATTAAAAAAAATATTTTTTAAAAATAACTTTCAAACAAATCCTTATTAACAGTGTCTTAAGAGTCATCATTAGAGTAGTTAAAATGATTAAAAATTTTAAACAGTGAAAGAACTTAAATAGATAAAATTGAATGAAAAACCACCTCACTACCATTCACAATGACAGTTTTGGAATCTCGTTGGGAACTTCTCGACAAGGATGAGAGTGTGTATGTGAAGGTGGTGTTCATTTTAATCCTCTATCTTACCTTTACCAATAGGTCAATCGTTTTCTTTTCCTTGGTACATATTCTCTAATCCAATAGTTGAATGATTAATTTATCAAACTCTATTTAAAAGTCTATATCACTGATCAATAAATTGATATATGTATAAGATAAAATTTAAATTCAAATGCTTATTATTTTAAATGAATTAGTAATATAATTATTAGATTAACTCAAATTAATTATTATAATTCAATCGATTATAAAATGAATACTGTTACATAATTAATTTTTTTAATTAATATCAGTTAATTTTTTTAAATTATTTTATTTATTTTAAATTTTAAAATTTAAATCATAAATTTTTTATTTTAAATTTTAAAATTAACTAATATTAGTTAACTAAAAATTAATTTCGTATCTTTTTTATAAAATAGAAATTCATCAACGAAGGATAGAACACTGCATTTTATTAATTATCCCAATTCTAAATATCCTAAATATTTTATAAATCCAAACTTGTTCTAAAGTAACCTAAATAAACAGATTGAATTATAATTGACGTCAAATTTAAATTGCTGTATACAATTTGTAGATTTTATATAGCATAATAAAATTTTAGTTATACCGGTTTGAATTGGTCCGAGCCTAGAGTCCTAGACACTCATATGTCGATTTTTTCATTAAAAATTTCACTAAACTAAAAGTATCATAATTCGTAACAATTTAAATTTTAATAAAAAAATGAGTTACAATTTTTTTGTAGTGTCATTATCGAAAATGCCGAATTTACTCATGATGCCATCAATAAAATATTAACTGTTAAATTTTTAAGG
>NC_029788.2:7301616-7312149 GCF_000816755.2 Arachis ipaensis
TATTCTTCTTTCTTCTCTTTCTCTTTTTTCGTTATCCTTTTTTTTTTGTACACGATATTTTTTTAATGCCATCGTTATCACTGCTGCAATTGCTATTGTCGTTGCTGCCGTTGTCATAGCTGCATGCCACTACCGCCTTATCATCATTATCATTATTCATCTTCCTTTTCATTCTCATTTATTATCATCATCATCATTATCTTCTTCTATATATATTCAGCAAAGATATTGAGCATAAAAATTTTGATACACAATACAAAAATTTTGGTGCATAACACAACATTGTGTTGTATCAAATAAATTTTTGTTTTATATGTAAAAAATTTATGGAATAAATCTCTACATACAAGTCAATTAACCAAACAAGTCCAACAAAATCATTTACACTTATGCGCGCACGTTCTTCTTCTTCGTCATCCCTGATATTTTGTCTTCTTCTTCTCCTTTTTTTCGTTATTTTTCTCTTTTATTATTGTCGTTACCAACACCACCTCCTCATCTTTCTCCTTATTTTCTCATTGGAATTTCTTCTCCTCCTTCCTTTTCCTCCTTCTCCTCCATCATCTTCATCATCATGATCATCATCGTTATAGTCATCGTCGTCTTCTTCTTAAACATATTATTGTTATCGTTATCGTCATTATTGTTATCATTATCGTAGAATTTTTGTCATATTGATACGTTATCGGATCTAAAATTAATTTGAATGTATTTTTGTTGATAATTCAGTCATTTTTGTGTTGTTTTCAAATTGAGTGTGTCTCGCAATCATTAAAGAAAATATTTTTGGTATTTTATAGCAAAATTTTGGTGTAACAACAAAGACATTTATGTGTTATTATTAAGAAATTTTGATGTATTTGTATTCTGATAAATTCTGCATAATTCAAAATTCAACCTCTTCCTCCTCCTCATCTTTTGCTACTTTTTCTTCTGCTTTTTCATCATCACACTACAAGAGAATTGGGAATTTACGGCGGTTTATTTATGGATTTGTGGCGGTTTAAAACCGCCGCAAAATGACATACCAGCGCTTCGCCAAACGTCGCATATTAAGGGGTGGAGATTTGATTTTGCGGCAGTTCTAATGAACCGCTGGCACAACCGCTGCAAATCAAACTGACGATTTTGCGGCTTGGTTTGTGAATTTAAAAAAATTTGCGGCGGTTAAAACCGCCGCAATTTCATACACGAGCTTAAAAAAAAACTGACCAACTACAATAGTTTATACCATTTTTCTTTACTATAACCTATTTTCTTTACATTATATTTATTAAACTTGAGATATTAACATAAAAAAACACTAAATAATCAATATTAAACTCGTAAATAATTCCAAAATGTTAACAAATATCAGATGGTGCTCAATGTTGGCCCACTGTTACCAGCACTGCTAACAAATATCAGACGGTGCTTGTTTACAACCTAGACGTAAATGATTCAGAATATTCACAAGTTTAGAGGATGGAAAATATCAGCAGAAAGATACAAAAGGCACAGTTAAAATCCTCATTAAAAGAATTCTTCAAGGGCATGGATGCCACTGGTTTCTATGTCAGTAACGGCTGCACAAAGAACACAAATTATAAGTTAGTTAATACTTATAGAAAACTAACAAACCAGAACAGTATGTTCTTGCTTGATATAAAAATTAGACAAAAACCAAGGTAGACAATAGGGACACTCACGTGACATTTCAACAATCAAAAACTGGATTCTTGTTTGGTAGTCTCCTTTACCTTGTTCTTCTTCATCCATCAATTAACCATCTTAGTATCCTGAAAGAGTGAGATCACATCACTTTCAAATCCTTTTGTAGATTAGAAGAGGGATATTAAACAATGTTTATGCAAAATATGTCAATTTGAAAGAAAGAAGGAACACATCTTCTACCTTTCTTTGACAAAATTGGGGTTGGAGAAATATATTGCAGAATCAACTCTCACAATAAGTACACCTGGAACCTTACTAGCTTCTGGGTATTGATGGATGGTTCTATACACAGTTGTTCTAGGAATGTTCCCCAAGTTACAAGTTCTAGGCCTTGTAACTTGTAGTAGAATCTTTGCAAAGGATATAGAAACTGCCATAAATATTGACCAGTAGAAACTACTTCACATTTTGAAAGCATAAGATAACTAAGCATACATTAGTTAATATTTAGTACTTACAGTAATTAGAAGTCCTATCTCAACAGTGGCAAAAACAACACCAAAGAATGCTCCCATGCAAGCAACAAAATCAAATTTATCAATATTCCAAATCAAAATAGTTGCCTGATAGTCCACAAGGTTGATGACAGCAGAAATGATGATTGAAGAAAGAATGGCATTTGGAGTGTAACGGAAAAGGGGAGTGATGAATTCCAGGGTTAAGAACACAACTACAGACATCACAATATTAGATACTACAGTTTGACAACCAGCCATGAAATTCACTACTAACCTAGAGAAAGAACCTGAAAGCAACAGAAAGATAGATTAGAATCTTGCACTTCAATGATGAACCACAAAACAATACCATAAGATGATTATAATCCTTATTCTCTTTTATACTCCTTATTCTCTTTTATTTTGGCACTAGTAAGATGATATCATTCCTTTACTAATAAAGTTGTACAACAGTTCCTCTTCAACTATAAGTTACCCTATGGCCAAATAGATGTATCATTGTATCAGGTATTCATACTCCATATAATTCAAAGTTTCAACCCTATTTTGATTTAAAAAAAAAGACTACAAAATGTAGGTACAGGAAGACAACTTATTACTATACCATTCACCATTTCCTCTGGTGCTTTCATTGCCCCCTCATTCATTTCGAGTTTCTCTCCACCTTCTCAATCAAGACCTAATATGAGCCTCTAGCTCCACCTATTTAATGATCGATTAGGTTTTCTGCAATGTAAAAGAGATGCATTTGATTCAGTTGC
Organism: Arachis ipaensis; assembly: GCF_000816755.2. Classification (NCBI taxonomy): domain Eukaryota; kingdom Viridiplantae; phylum Streptophyta; class Magnoliopsida; order Fabales; family Fabaceae; genus Arachis; species Arachis ipaensis. Next base: position 7,304,549 of record NC_029788.2, read on the forward strand.
AAGACAAATGTCCAGTGCAGATTTGACGTGAGAAGTAACAGGTGAATTTTTGTGACAAGCAGCCTAAAAAGCAATCCTAATACAAGAGAGAACAGATGTATGAAGTCCTTTAATACTATTTGAAGGAACTGAAGGATGCACTAAACGAAATAAATTACATGCACAAGTCTTCAGTAATAATATCAAAACATGAAATGTCATTTCATAAGGGATGTTCTGTCCTAAAATTATTAGATCAGATTTCCTGTACCTTTGCATGCTCCAAGTCTTCCAAAAGTAAAACTCCAGCTCCTTCCCCCATGACAAATCCATCTCGGTTCTGGAATATCATAAACAGCCTAATAAGAAAAACTGAATTTGTCATAGCTCATATCCATAGAAGACAGAATTTTTGTGATAAAAAATAAAAGTTGTATCTGTGACCATTGAAACGTTAGTTTTTTATAAACTATTCTGTTCAGATTACAAGAAAGGATACAAGACTTGCTCATCAAATCTCATTATAATTATAGTTGTATTGTTTCAAAACTAAAAAATATTGAAAGATCAGCAATACAAAAACATGGTGAGTAGCAGCAAGAATGAGCAGAATTTTTGTTGTATTACAATGTCCCAAGGGCGTAAAGCTTTGGTAGGGTCTGTATTCCTCTGTGATAGGGCCTTGCATGCCACAAAACCTCCCAAACATGTACCAATGATTAGTGGATTCATATCAGCTAGATTTATGGCACGATAACCTTATGCAGGTGAAAAAGAATCAATAGTGAATCATACCAATGGGTATAATAGCAGCATCTGAACCACAACAAAGCATCACATCCATTAGGAATATTTTCATATTAAATTTATCAATACATTTTGATGCAATGACTGTATCATTACACCAAATTGTCTCTGAAAAAGAAAGTTAAATAAATAAATAAAAGGTATAATATTGGATACGAAAAATTCACCATCCTGAGAGTAATATTAAAGCATGAATACTTACAGCTTCACATCTTATGATGTGGTTTGCTGCATTCAATATACAAACGTGAAGATAACATAGTCAAAATAAAAGCTTGGTACGAAACAAAACACCAATTTATGGTGTCCATGTAACAACAGACTAGATCCATCGCAAGTATGGCAGATCCAATATTTGTTGGTACACAAAAAGGATTCATCTTCTTCAAGAAATTAAAGTACTAAACAGGAATCAAACTTTCACAACTGCACTTATAAAATCCAAAATCTCAGAAATTAAAGTACTAAACAGGATTCATCTCATTGAAAATCCAAAATCTCTTTTCTGTGCTTTATCTTTGGCAAAATTTTATGAAAAACAATTTGCAAATCAAGGTTCAGGTTCATCAGGGACTTCAACAACAAACTTCTCAACAACAACCACTTTTGATTTTCATGTTCAGCCACAGCAACAACAAGAAGACTCAACAGAATCTACAGAGCAAGCATAATTTCAAATCTCAGATCTAGAAATCCAATCAAAATTTCAAGGTCCAGTTGCAGCATCATCAATCCCAATCTATGATACTACAACACAAGCAATTTAACAAGTAGAAGATTTAGAAGCACATATAAAATTATCTACCGCGATGGCGTTGGACAGTGATGATGCTTATGGCACCACTCAGGGCAACGGCGATGGGGAACTCACGGCCAGAAGCGGCTCCGAGGATGGCGCCGTCGCGAAGGGGAAGGTGGAGGACGATGATCTATTGGATCGGGAACCGACACCAAAGCTGCATTGCTGGTTCACAGACGCGGCGGTCGTAGGTGGAGCAGCTGTGAGAAAGAACGCGACGAACGACGAGGTGGTAGCGAGCAGCGTGGGGGACGACGCTGCCGTGAAGGGGATGCAGAGAGCATTTGCGACCCTTGTTGATGGAGCAACGGTGGCGAACGCAGATCTTCGGGCAAGAGTGGCGATGATACGGAGGCCACCACCAAAGCCACCACATCTGAACTCGCAAGCGGTGGTCACGGGTGGAACGGCCGCGAGCGGCAGTTGGTTCTTGGCTTTTAGGAGGGTCTCTCTTTGGCCTGAGGAGAAATTGAACGCAACTCCTTGTTGGATGATAGGAGACAAACGACAAAACACGAAGGGTGGCGGTGGGTTGAATTCAAGGGTTCAGAAATTGGGAAAAAATTGAATCAGAATGTTAATTTGGGAAAGGAAAATTTGGGCAAAATCAATTGATCAGTGTTGTTCAAACCAAAATTCAGAAGGCATAGAGATGAAATTGATGCAAAATTAATTTATCAACAGCCACTAAAATTAAATTGGGATAAAGGAGAAGAACGTACGAGATTGAGGGGAGAGGGGCCGATCTGCAACTCACAGCAAGTCAAGGGGGAAGGTTGCCGACGACGACACCAGGACGAATGGCTGGGGAGGACATCGATGATTGGCGTAGTTGCTCTGCTGGGGTTTGCGTGCAAAAGGTGAAGCTTAATGGTGCCTATTAATTTTTGTTTGGGTATTTTAGCGAAACGAAACCCCTCCCCCCACCCCCCACACATGGTTATTTGCTGCAGCTGGTACCCAAAACCGCTTCAAGTCAAATCAATTAGAGCGGAGCTTATTTACGCAATAAGAACCGCACCAATTCAACCAATTTGCAGCAATTTGAGAAAATGCCGGCAATTTGTGGCTGCTAAGTCCCGTTTTTCTTGTAGTGTCATCATCATCATCTTCTTTTTTTTCTTATTCATCTTTTCCTTCTTGTTTTACTTTCTCAAATTTTTTTTTGTTTCACTCTCTTAACAAGAATAAACACAAAAAAAAAATCAAAGAAAAAAAAACATATAATGCTGCAAAATTACTTGAAAGAAAATAAACTTACAAAAAAAAAAGAAATTAGAAAAAAAGGAAAAAATGCATTAAAAAATTTTTTGTGCATTTGTAGCAAAATTTCAGTGTAGGAGTTTTGAATCTGAATTATTATTGTGATGAATTTGTTCCATTCTCGTTTCGGTGTATTTTAGAAATTTTTTGGTATATATATTTGTATTCTGATAAGTTCTGCATAATTCAAAACTCTCCCTCTTCTCCTTTCTCATCTTCTGCTGCTACTTCTTCTTTTTCATCATCATCATCTTTTTTTTATCATTCAACTTTTCTTGTTTTACTTTCTCAAGTTTTTTATTGTTTTACTCTCTTAATAAGAATAAAAATAAAAAATTAAATAAAGAAGAAAAAGAAACACATAATGCTATAAAATTACTTGGAAGAGGATGAACCTACATTCATTCAACTAAAAGAAAGAAAGAAATAAGAAAAAAAAAAGAAGAAAAATGCATTAAAGGAAATATTTATGTGCATTTGTAGCAAAATTTCAGTATAAGAGTTCTGAATCTGAATTATGATTGTGATTAATCTGTTTCATTCTCATTTCGGTGTATTTTAAAAAACTTTCAGTGTATTTTGAAAATCTTTCGGTGTATTTTAAAAAGATTTCGGTGTATTTATATTCTGATAAGTTCTGCGTAATTTAAAATTCTTCCTCTTCCTCATCCTCATCTTCTGTTGCTACTTCTTCTTCTTTTTCATAATCATCATCATCTTCTTTCTTTTTTCTTATTCATCTTTTCTTTCTTGTTTTATCTTAAGTTTTTTTTGTTTTATTTTCTTAACAAGAATAAAAATAAAAAAATTAAACAAAGAAAAAGAAGAAACACATAATGCTGCAAAATTACTTGAAAGAGGATGAACCTACATTCATTCAACTAAAAGAAAGAAAGAAAAAATGCACTAAAGGAAACATTTTTGTGCATTTGTAGCAAAATTTCGGTGTAGGAGTTCTGAATCTGAATTATTATTATTATTATTATTATTATTATTATGAATCTGTTTCATTCTTGTTTCGGTGTATTTTGAAAATCTTTCGATGTATTTTAAAAATTTTTTGGTGTATTTGTATTTTGATAAGTTCTGCATAATTCAAAACTCTTTCTCTTCCTCCTTCCCATCTTCTACTACTGCTTCTTCTTCATCTTCTTATTTTATTTTCTCATAATCCTTTTTGGGAGAAAAAAATCAAATAAAGAAGAAAAAAATATAATGTTACAAAATCAATAGAAAGAAGAGGAGGAAAAAATGCAACAACAACAGCAGCAATAAAAAGAATGACGATGAGGATGAAACACACAAAGAATAAGGAACATGAAGAAAAAGGAGGAGAATCGCAAAGGAGGAGGAGGAGGAGGAGGAGGAGGAGGAGGAATACGAAAAAGGAAAGAAAGAAAAAACACGAAAAAAAAACGGCGTGATTTCACTCTCGCGTTATGTAAGTGGATTTTGTTGGGTTATGATTAACTTGGTTTATCAAATTTATCAAAAAACTTATATATATAACGACACTTCTTATATCTATAAATTTATCTATCATGTGCAAAATTTTTTGTTATATATATAAAATTTTTTGTGTTTTATAAAAATATTTATGTGTCAAAGAAGCGCGAAAACAAAGTACCACACACACACACACATTCTAGACTTATACTAAATTAAATATGATTACCAAAAACGCTTATACACTATAAGAATTTATCAGAATAGCGACCGATTTAGCTAGCGACCGAAATTTCTTGAAAACCAGTTGCTATCAGCTTAGCGGCCGATTTAGCGACCGATTCTGGTGGTCACTAAAACCTTGGTTGCTAAATTCAAAATAGCGAAGATTTTCACCAACGCCACCTAACCTATACTAAATAATTTTGGTCGCTAAATAGCAACCAATATTTCGGTTGCTGAGGTATTCGGTCGCTAAATAGCGACCAATATTTTGGTTGCTAAATCGGTCGCTAATTTTTCGGTAATTAAATTAGTCGCTAATAGCTAATTTCAAATTTTCAAAATCAGTCGCTAAATCGGTCACTACTGTTACTTCCTAATTACAAATTTTAACTAAATTTTGCATATATCACTATTAAAACTTAATTTTTAAATATAATTCTAATTCAACAAAATATATAAATAATCAAAGATAGATAATTATTTATTAGAATCAAATGCCAACAATTATTGAAAATCAAAATGAAGGCAAAAGTGAAATCGTATAGAGATGAAATGAAAAATGGATTCTAATACAAATAAATTTATATTTATGTATACTACTTATATGTATTGAAAAAAAATAAAGGCAGAAACAAATCCACACAAATACAACAAATTTATATTTATGTATACTATATATATGTGATGCTGCCTATCTTTGATAACTGATGATGACCTCTTCAGCTTCCTCCTCCTTTCTTCTTTTTCATCACCACAAAGTGACAGTTTCAATGATAGATCTATTTTGTTATTGTAAACTTCTTCTGTTCCTCACCATAAACCCTTTAAAATAATAAAGCAAACAATGAATAAGAACAAATCACATATTGCAGTGACATTTTACCTCAAAACTCAAAAGTACTTTATATTTCTCACAAAATGAAAGGCAAATTAAGATTTAATTCTCCCAAAATTAATAATGGATACCTCAAAAGTAATACTAGGAAAACAAATACAATCCTCTTTAGTATATCATTAGGCAAAGAAGCAACAGCCATAAGGAGAAAAAGAGTAGAATAATATTACAGCTATTACCTCCAAGCTCCAATTGTTCAATTTGTTTAAAATAGATTAAATTGATCATAATAGGTGAAAAAGCCCTAACAGAGTAGATGAAATTGATCGGAATCTAGGTTAGGGAAGAGTACCTGCTTGAGAAATTGATGAAGACGACCGCGACAGCGTCGAGATACCAGAAGACGAAGGCGATGGCGCCGCGAACTAAAGCCGACGACAACGGTGACCCGACAACGCAGAAAAAACGTGACGGTGACAGTGCAGAAGACAACAACGACGGCGTTGAGATCTCAAATATGAAGGCGGCGCCGCAGCGAACTCAGTCGACAACGAAGACCCTGCGAGGAGAGGTGCTTCTGGCGGTGGTTACATCGGTAGCTGTGTGAGAAGATGAGTGTTTTGTGGGTGAATTAGGGTTAGACAGGATGGATTAATTGAGGAATTATTTTGTTTTATTTAAATTAGTGACTGATTAATTTTAACAGTATTTTTTGTTGGTTACTAATTTAATTGCTAAAGATTAAATTTTCAACTAATATAGTGACCACGACTTAGCAACCAAATTTTTTCACCCTATTTAATAGCAACCGATTTTGCAACCAATCGCTTTAAATCAGTATTTATATTTGGTTGCTAAATCGGTCGCTACCTTAACTATTAGCAACCGATTTAGTGACCACCGATTTAGCAACCGAATTAGCGACCAACCATTTTTAGCTTCTTTTTCTATTGGTTGCAAAATCAGTTGCTAAATAAAAATATAGTGACCGATTTTGTGACCAACACTCTCAAGCGTTACTTCCTCAATTCGGTTGCTAATTCAGTCGTTAAGTTAAAAAATAGTGACCATATTAGCGACCAACTCTATGTTACTCGTATAACAAACTTATCGATCGCTAAATCGGTCGCTGAATATAATTTTAGCGACCGATTTAGCGACCGATTTTTTTTAGCCCTAAAAATCCTATATCGGTAGCTAAATTAGTCGCTATTAATAACAACTATTTTTTTCGGTCGCTAAAATCGGTCGCTATTCTAGTAATTTGTTGTAGTGATACAAATAATCAAAAAAATAATCTTTGATCAAAATATCTATCCTATTATCCTATTTAATTTATACATACAATTCTTATAATTAAACTTTATTAATTTAGTTTTGATATATTAATAGAGCAAATAAAATTTATATTTGCCTCTCAACTTAGTTTTCTTTTTAATTATCGGAAAAAACATACACAATACATTCACGCTAGTTAATTAATTGATAACAAATATATTTTTTGAGTGTTAGCTAACTTTCTATAGAAAAAATAAATATTCAAAATGAAAAAATTAAAAATAAACACATAATACATATACAAAATAAACATGGATATATTATATTTTTATTTTTTAATAATGATTATTCGTTTCTATTAATTTTACAAGTTATACATATAAGAGTAAAATAAAAGGTTATCAATCATTTAATCTATTGATAAAGAAAGGGTGCAAGATCAAAGCTTCGAAACTAATTTTTTACATAGCTGAACACCCAATCCTATCGAATACTCGTTAGTCTCTCCGGTGGTTTTATCATTGGCTAACAACATGAGTCTGTAGTTGTCGCTAAATATAGCGTGTATTTGCTTGTATAACAACTAAGGCCGGAAGTGAGTCGAGTTGAGTCGAGCAAGACCAAATTTAAGTTCGGCTCACAAAAAATAAGCTTGATCGAGCCTATTTCGTAAGTTCAAACTCAGCTTAACAAACGTTCACGAGCTGGCTCGAACTCACGAGTTGGCTCAAATAATAGGAATATAATCTATAATTCTATATCAATAAATTATAACTTATATATATTAAAAAATATTTAAAAAATAAATTTATATATTATCTATCTATCAATTATAAATTTTTTATTTATGTCCTACATCAAAATTATATATAAAAAATGACTATAAAATTTTAAATAATTAAGAACATTAATATATATGTAAAATTATATATTACTATTATATATATTAAATTATTAATACGCATATCC
>NC_029788.2:7312284-7317442 GCF_000816755.2 Arachis ipaensis
AATTAAGAACATTAATATATATATGTAAAATTATATATTACTATTATATATATATATATATATATATATTAAATTATTAATATGCATATCCTATATGTATTTAATCTATACTTTTAATATTATATATATAATTGAGCCAGCTTACAAGCTAATGAATTGAGTTTATCCAAGTTTAAATTCGACTCATTTAATTTATGAGCTTAAATCCAAACTCAAGCTCGGCTCACCAGCTCACAAACTCAGCTTATCGAACTATTAATGAATCGAGCTCGAATTGACTCCCGAGCTGACTTAACTCACCTCCAACCTTAAATCTTAATAGCAACTTTCAAACTTTACTAGCTCATATTTCTAGTATAGCCTAAATTTTAAAGTATAAATTTTAAATTCTAACCGTAACAATTTTTACAGTCCAAAATATTAATCAAGACTAATGAGCAAAACAGAGAATTAGAGCAGCACTATGAACACCCTGATGAACTAAAAGTGACGAATTAGAGAAGAGAAAGAAAGATTGAAAATGTGTAACCTCACTATATATATTACAATACAATCTCATACATCATAAATTTTAAACAATAAAATTATCCTGCATCGTTTTATAAATCCTAAATCTTAAACAGTATAACTCTAGATTTTAAATTCTAAAATTTTAAACTCCAAAATAGTTATTAATTGAGAGATTTTACTATTTAAATTTATCTTTTAAATCTAAGTGGGCAAAACTTTCATGTAAAGTAGGAGACTAGATTTCAAAGTGAGATAGTTAAAGAAATTTTAATTATAAAAGTTAAATTAAACTGTATTCCATAAAAAAAGAAGGTAACTTAATAAAAAAATAATTTAATTATATATTAGATTCAAAGCCTGAGTGATAGCTGAAACTAAATGGCTGAGTAATTGTTTCTATAAACAAAAGATACGGTAAATTATATTAACTAACAAAATCACTAGATTTACATAGCAGTCGCCACTTTATTAGGTGATACTTGACATTTATGTCACTTCTATTTTCTATTTTTTTAATTTTTAGAATATTGTAATATCAATAGAATTAAGTCTACATGTCTGATTATTTTTTTTCCATATGAAAATTTTTTTAATTCTCTTTTAAATTAGAGTGGTAATTTAAATATATAATATATATTAATCATAATAATCATCAGTATTATACTTTAGAAGAACTTTTTACAACTAAACAAAATAATTAGCTAAAAGTCCAATCAAGTTGTTAAGGTATTTCATATTTCACATGCACACTTTTTTTTCTTCTCCTCTTTTTTATTCATTTTTTTCTTTTATTATCATCATAACTTTCACCACCATACCCGTCACTTCTTCCTTCTCCTCCTTTTTCCTCATATTTTTCTTTCGTTATCGACGTCATTACCACCAGCATCTCCATCTCCTCCTCCTCCTTCCATTTCTTTTTTTATTTAAATTTTTTCGATCTCCTTCTTTCTTTTCGTCATCCTCCATCATTATTAATTATTATCATCATCGTCGTATCGTTATCGTTATTGCCATTATCGTCGTCTTCTTATACGTATAACAGTTCAAATCCAAGATGTACTGAAACTTTTTAATGATGACGACACACAAACAAATTTAGCTCAAAATAAGTTTAGACCAAAAGTGCACCTTATTTAAATCCAAAATATACCAAAATTAAATCTAAAATGTACCAAAATTACTTAATGATGACGGTACATAAACAAACTCGGTTCAAAACAAGCATAGGCCAAGTGTAACTTATTTAAATTCAGAATGCACCAAAATTACTTAATGATGACGATACACAAACAACTCAATTCAAAACAAACACAAACTAAATACACCTTATTTAAATTCAGAATGCACCGAAATTACTTAATGACGACGATACACAAACAAACTCGGTTTAAAACAAGCACAGACCAAACACACCTTATTTAAATTCAGAATACACCAAAAACATTTAATAATGACAACATACAAATGTAACACCCTACCACACAGAACTTTACGCTTAAGTCGTAAAGTTGAGGTGGTGAGATATTACGGCTTCTAAAGTAAAATATATACATAATAATAGTTGAAAGAAATTTTATAACGAGGAGCCTTTGAAGGAAAGTTTAAAAACAAAAGTTATAACGCTCACGTAAACAGAAAACTTGTGTACGAAGAAACGTAATATATTTCATCAAGTCTCTATGAGGCACAAGAGTGAAGTATACAAAAGGAGAAATCTAAGAATATATATATACTTATACATAATAAAGCACAAAAAACCAAAGTCCCATCTTCGCTGCAGAGTAAGTCCAGACGCTTAGCGAGGTGCCTCTCGACCTGCATATAAAAAACAACAATATCGTATGGGATGAGAACCGAGGATTCTCAATATGGTTAAGATGCCCACATATATAATAAATAAGGTATCGGGAAAGCCAGAGGCAATCCTAGAACGCCGACACTCAACTTATAAAACTTAAGGAACTAAAACAGAAATCATAAACAGGGTAGTTCTTTAAGGTTCTAAACTTGATCAAAACCTAATCAAAATTCTCAACTATTTTTCTTCCTCCACCATCCTCCAAAATACTAGTAAATCCACACAGACAAACAAAACAGACAAGTTAAGCACATATAGAAAGCATATATAACAAGTAGGCAATTAACAATTAATATGAATACATAATTAAGCAATCCAAGATAATACACACTCCTTCGATGTGGAAAGACACTCTCATTCGTATTATTTTTCCCACGTTCTTCTCTGGTTGTAAGGTGGAAAGGCACACTCCTTTGATGTGGAAAGGTACTCTCCTTCATGAAACCTCCAGGAGAAGGTGGAAAAGCACTCTCCTTCGTTAAAGTTTCTCCTGGAGATGCGCAACCTAGAGACAAATGTCTGGATTAGCTAACAGATGTGTTGAGTTTTGGCAAAGTAATCGACACGTAAGCTCACGACCAGTAGGATAGACATGCATCATGTGCATTTGTATGTTTTGTTTGAGTGTGCATTATCTTAGCTTGCTTGACTGTTTATTCATATTAATTGCTAATTCCCTACTTGTTATATATGCTTTCTATATGTGCTTGACTTGTTTGTTTTGTCTGTCTATATGGATCTACTGGTATTTTAGAGGATGGTGGAGGAAGGGAAATAGTTGAGGGTTTTGATCAAGTTTAGAATCTTAGAGAACTACCCATATTTATGGTTTCTGTTTTATTTCCTTAAGTTTTATAAGTTGAGTGTCAGCGTTCTAGGATTGCCTCTGACTTTCTCGGGATCTTATTTATTATATATGTGGACACCTTAACCACACTGAGAACCCCCAGTTCTCATCCCAGCCTATACGATGTTGTTTTTTAGATGCAGGCTGAGAGGCACCTTGTTAAGCGTCTAGACTTACTCTGCAGCGAAGATGCGACTTTGGGTTTTTGTGCTTTGCTATGTATATGTATATATATGTTTAGATCTCTCCTTTTATATGCTTCACTCTTGTGCCTCATAGAGGCTTGATAGAGAACTAAGGTTGTTTTGAGTAATTTAAATCTTGGGACTTGTATATACTTATATCTTAAGTTTCTTCGTACGCAAGTTTTCTATTTTTGTGAGTGTTACGACTTTTGTTTTTAAACTTTCCTTCAAAGGTTCCTCGTTATAAAATTCCTTTCAACTATTATTATGTATATATTTTACTGTAATTCCTCACCACCTCAACTTTACGACTTAAGCGTAAAGTTTTGTGGTAGGGTGTTACAACAAACAAATTAAGTTTAAAACAAGTACATACCAAAAGTGCACCTTATATAAATCCAAAATGCATCGAAATTATTTTCTGATAAATTCTACATAACTCAAAACTCCTACTCCTCTTTCTTCTTCCTCTTCTCTTCTTCATCTTCTCATTTTTTGAAAAAGAAGAAGAAATGCGAAGAAGAAATACGAAGAAGAATAACGTGAAGAGGCTGAAAAATTGGAGTGTGTAGACATACTTTTATTAATGAAATTGATTTTTGTTGAATTTAGACCAATTTAATTAGACTTAATTGTCAAAAATACTTAAATGCGTAACAAAATTCTATACTTTATACAATGGGAACGAATTTAAGAGAAATTTAATGCATAATATTTTTTTAAAATACCTTTTGTTATATATAAATAATAAAAAATCTTAAGGATCACAAAATTTATTGTTTTTAAGCATTACTTTTAATCATAAATCCTATTTTTTTAGTCTATTAATCAAACAACATACTTTTAAACATTAGTGACTAACTGCTGACCAAAAATAATAAATTCTACTGATTCTCTAACATTTTTCATAATAAAAGAATACCATTTGTAAGATATCAATCCAAAATTCTGTTAAAAAAATAATCTCGTTATACGTCCAAGTATTTTTTTTAACCAAGTTGGTTAAATCCAACAAAAACCGCTAACATACGTGCATGTGCGTGAATTATACCTTTGCTTTTTCTTTATATGAAAAATAACACCAAAATTTCTTAACCGTGTGAGATAAGAATTTCTTAATTTTAACATTAAAATTTCTTAACTTTGATACTAAAATTTTTCAAAGTTCTAGACTTGATGCTGTATTTTTTTTTATTTTTTGCTTCTTATTCTTCTTTTTTTTGTGCAGAATTTTTCGGTTTTTATTTATAAAGTTATGTTTTTTTTAAAAAAAATTTTTTTAGTTATTATAAAAATGGATAAACCAAAACAATAAAACATTTAAAAAGTTGTATAATTCTTTGATACTTTACTTCAAATATTTGTAATATAAAGAGTTAAAGTATTATATAAAAGTTATTAGTTTATATTTTTAAAATATTTAATTTAATTTAATTATTTTGATTTTATTTATTTAGGTACTAAATTGGATTTTATGTTTGTGGGCTTGAAATTTTTTTTATTTTAATCTAATAAAAAGTTATAAATACTTCCTAAATTATTGTAGTCATCATATAAAGTAATTAGAGACATGAGAACTCCTTTTTAGTTTCATGATAAAATTATATATGGTGCGGACAAATGAGGTTGAATAAATCCCTCTCTTATTGCATCAATAAATTGGATTAAAAAAAGTAGAATAACTCTTTTTGTATTCAATTTCAATATATTTCTTTTATTTTTTATTTTAATTTTAATTTATATTTTTTAATTAAT
>NC_029788.2:7317472-7322367 GCF_000816755.2 Arachis ipaensis
GTTTGTCTTTAAGTTTTATCATTCTTTCTTTTTATTCTTTTTTTCTTTTTTTTTTTTGTTTTTATTCTTCTTAGAGGATAAAATAAAAAGAATTATAAGAATATGAAACAAAAAGAACTATAAAAATAAGAAGAAGAAGGAGGAGAAATTATTTAAAAAAATATAAAACAAAAAAATAGCACAAAAATTTCTCAACCGCAACATAAAAGTTTTTAACTTTGATACTAAAATTTTTTAATCGTGACAGAAAAAATTTTCTTAACCAAATTTTTTCAAGGTACAGACTTGATGTAACAATTTCTTAAGAATAATTTATTTGGATTTTTCTTATAATTATTCTTTTTCTTTTTCTTGTTGTTCTTATCCTTTTTTTTTTGTTATGTATTTTTTTATTTGTTTTCTCTGCTTGTTTTGTTTTTTGTGTTTTTTTATGCATGAAAAAGAGAAAGAAAGAAAAAACAAGAAAAAGAAAGATGATAATAATGATAATGGCAATGATAATGATAATGCAAAGGAAGAGTTAGAAGAAAGAAAAAAAGAAGTAAGAGAAAGAAATAAAAGAAAAAAAAGATAACACAGAATGTGTACATAAAATTTAATTATTTATGGTTTTGTTTTGACTAAAATAAAAGTGGTGTATAAATCTGAGATGTATTATTTTAATTTAGTTAAACTTAATTAAGTAAAAAACTTAGATGCATAACTTTTCTGTAATTATAATATTATGCATCTAAGCTTTTACGATATTAATTAACCTTACATTTGTTAAAAAAAAAAATCATTAAAAAAAAGTGTAAAATGAGAACGAAAATCATGTAACCTTTTCTTTTTCTGTTCTTTCAGAAACGACATTATTTTCAATCAGATATATATCTGCTAAAGACATTCGTTCGTTTGAAGCATAATAAACCATGTTGTAGAGAACCAATGTGAATTGGCTAAAACAGAATCTTGTGTTGAATCTTGAATTGCTGTTATTAGCCGTTAAGTTAGTTAACAGACTTTAGTTATGTGCCAGCTCACTTAATATCTACTTCTGTACAGAGAGGTTAACACATTCAATAATAATAAATTAATAATAACACACACTTACAGTTTCAGTTTTCTTGCTATTCAAGCTATTATAGCACAATCTGTTTTCTTGCAACTATTTCTGCATTCTTGCAGTTCCAGCATCGATTTCTACACATATATTGGAATTTGGAAGGGAGAAAAAGGTTCACAGAGCACAAACAATACCTTGAGACACAAATAAAAAACAGAAAAGTTTTCAATTGTACCGATACAACGGTTAAAAATGACTGAAATACCAGTTGAAAGTTATTATAGCTAGTCATAGGCTCATCATAGCACCAATTTATTCGCCAGCTTCAGGGTTACAAAAGAAATTAAATACATTAATTTAAGACCCGGGGGACAGGTTCAAAGCGTAGTACTGAATGATCAGTGATTTTTCGGGGGTTGCGCCGCCTCTGATACAACTCAACCAAGTACTTGTTAGTCTCATGAGTATCTTCATTTTCTGCCAGCAGCACGAGGGTGAAGGTGCATGATCCTGATTTTGTGTGATCTAATTCTGTGCAACTAAGGACCTGTACTAGCTTCAGGTTCACCTTATGCGAATAGTTATAATCGAAGATAGCACAAACTGCCATAGTCTTCACCATAGCGCTTCTAACGTTCAAATGGAAAGGAACATCACCTTTGTTAATTAGTGAGGAGTAGAGAGGAGCAAAGCAAAAGGAAAAGACCATAATCATAACAAGGCGTTTGCTTCTTATTATCATGATGGCTTTATTTTTGTCGTCGTGGTGTTAGTTGCAATTTATCGTAAGCGCGGGTTATTGAATTGGCTCTTGAATTTACCTAATCTATATTTGTTCCAACACTTCCTTAAGAGTCATAAATAGACTAGTTTAAATGATTAAAAAATTTAAATAGTGAAAGAAATAAATAGATAAAATTGAATGGAAAGCCACCGCACTACTATTCACAATCACAGTTTTGGAATCTTGTTCGGAGCTTCTCGACAAGGTTGAGAGTGTGTATGTGAAGGTGTTGTTCATTTTAATCCTCTGTTTTACCTTTATCAATAGCTCAATCGTTTATGTTTTCTTGGCACGTATTCTTTGATCTACTAGGTAAATGACTAATTTATTAAATTTTATTTAAAAATTTATTATTAATCAACAAATTGTTATATACACAGTTGCTAAATAACCAATTTTTTCAATCTAAATCAGTTAATTTTTTTAAAATTATTTTATTTATTTTAAATTTTAAATTATAAACTCTTGACTCTAAATTTTAAAATTAGCTAATATTTTTTTTATTAAAGATAGGAGACTCGAACCCGCAACCTCTTAATTGAATATGGAGAGATTATGCCATTTAAGCTATAACTTATTGGCAAATTAGCTAATATTATTAGTTAACTAAACTAATTTCGTATTTTTTTTATAAAATCGAAATTCATCAACGAGAGATAGAACACTGCATTTCATATTTTCATTAATTATCTCAATCCTAAATATTTTATAAATCCAAACTTATCCTAAAGTAACCTAAATAAACAGATTAAATTGGAATCGACGTCAAATTTAAATGGGTGTATACAATTTTTAGATTTTATATAACATAATAAAATTTATTTATAGTTATACTGGTTTGAATTGGTCCGAACCTAGAGTCCTAGACCCTCATATGTCGATTTTTTCATTAAAAACTCACTAACCTAAAAGTATCCTAATCTGTAACAATTTAAATTTTAATTAAAAAAATGAGTTACAAATTTTTTGTAGTGTCACTATCGAGAACGCCGATCTTACTCATGATGCCATCAATAAAATATTAGCAGTTAAGTTTTTAAAGTGGTGCCTCTAAGGCTACATTTGTTTATTAGAATAGGATAAGACAAGATATTAATAACAAAATATAAAAGATGGAGACATAAAATTTTGTATTCTTATATTTTGTTTGGTAATAAATTAGAATAAATTATAAAATTTTTTTTTTTCATTCAAAAAATTTGAGACGAAAAATATAATTATAAAAAATTAACAAGAATAATAAAAAAATAAAAGATAAGTAGTGTCCCTTATTAGTGTCTCTGTATTCTTTCTATCAGGATAGATACAAAATACACTGATTCAATGTCTTTGGACACAATGTCTTTATCCATGTCTCTTCTGTCAAACACAATTTTGTGTCTCAATATCTCTATCTCAGTGTCCTATCTTTATAAACAAACGCAGGCTAATGGTCAGACTAAAATAGTATATAAATTTTCAATTATATTAATTACATTTTTAAATTTAATAAAAATATATTATATTAGTCTAAACTGCCTAATGAATCACTTAATGATAAAAAAAAGTTAAAAATCTAACATAACTATATTTTTATCAAGGTTCTAAAAATTAAACCACTTTAGTTATTAATTTACTGATTTACAAATCTTTTTAGCATACAAGTTGGTCCAAATTTAAAAAAAAAATCATCAGTTTAGATTATGTGTAAACACGCGCTTTCCTAACTCTTGAATAGTACAACCAGTTCTTCTCCCTCAATTAAAATCGCAACGCTCAAAATTCAAACAAGGATCAAAATCGTCGCAAAGAGTGAAAGAAGTTTCAAAGTTGAATTCGAAAAGAATTATGAGAAAATGAAATAAGAAGATGAAGAAGAAGAAGCAGCAGAAGATGAGGAGGAAAAAGAGAAAGAGTTTTAAATTCTGCAGAACTTATCAGTACAAATACACCGAAAATTCTTAAACAATACACATAAATGTCTTAGTTTTACACCAAAATTTGCTGAAACTACACAAAAATATATATTTCCTTTAATGCTGTATTTTTTCTTCTTTCTTTTAGTTGAATGAATGTAAGTTCATCATCATCATTCCAAGTAATTTTGTAGTATTATGCATTTTTTCTTCTTTTTTGTTTGATTTTTCTCGTTTTTATTTTTATTAAGAGAGTAAAACAAGAAGAAATTTAAGAAGGTAAAACAAGAAGAAAAAGATGAATAAAAAAAAGAAGAAGAAGATAGTAATGATGATGAAAAAAAGAAGCAAAACAACAGAAAATAAAGAAGAAGAAAAAAAAGAATTTTAAATTATTCAGATGTTAATCCAAAATATCATCATTATCAACCTTCTTCTTTCTTTTTTTTATTTTTTTAATATATACATAACATACTTGTTATGTAAGTATGTAAATAAACTAAAATAATCACTAAATTTCTAAGAATAAAATAAACAGTTTTTATTTGTAATTTGGGCCAAGGAATTTTTGCCTATCTTGCGAGTGTAGATTGTTAGTGACATTATACTATGCTCTAATTATCATATAATTTAAATATTTATAAAGTTAAAAAATATTAGGAATTAAATTTTAAAAGTGTCTTTAAGATTGTCCACAATGATCAGGGCTGGTCATAAATAGGGTAGAATTTGGACTCTACCTAATCCTACTCGCAAGTAAAATTTTTTTTTTAAAACTCAACCATATTCTATTTGCAGTTGAGAATCTTTTAACTCTAACTCGTACTCTAAAATTCTCAACTCTACTTTACTCGACCCTACTTGCAGAAAATTAATATACAAATAGCATGGTCATTAAATTCTTAATAAAATTAAAATAATACAACAAAAATAAACATCTTGTCACTCTTTTTCTAACACCAAATTCTTACAATATTACTCTTTAAATAACAAATGTACTAAATTAATAATTTAAATAATTAGCTTATTGATTACTTTGAGTTTTTACAAGAAGAAGGTTGTGGGTTCAATACTCACTTCCTTCACTAAATATATCATTTTTAAGTATATATCATATAATATATTAGGAATTCGGGTAGGGTAGGACAGAGTATACCCTAAACTCGCACCC
>NC_029788.2:7323665-7326409 GCF_000816755.2 Arachis ipaensis
AAATTTGAAAAGTGTGAAAAGTGTATCTCCAAACTCGCTGAAATATATCTCCGGCAAGCACAATGCTCCCTTACCAACGCACTCCCCTCCCTCCCCAATGCACACTCTCTTCCCTCCCTCAACACCACCACAACTTCCACAAGTACGGTACCCTAGTTTATAAAGGTAAATACCAAATTGATACCCGAAAGATTTTGACGCTGACAAATTGGTATCGGACTTTTGTTATTGACAAAACGACCCCTAAAAGATTTTAAAATTTGAAAAGTGTATCTCCAAACTCGCTGAAATATATCTCCGGCAAGCACAATGCTCCCTTACCAACGCACTCCCCTCCCTCCCCAATGCACACTCTCTTCCCTCCCTCAACACCACCACAACTTCCACAAGTACCTAAAATCCGGTACCCTAGCCCGAATTCATGATTCGTGCATCATCAGCACCAGATCTCACCGAATCGGCTCCATCTACCAGATCCCTCTCTGTCGCACTTTTCCTCCTTCCTCCCTGTTGCCTACGCCGCAGGACACTGCTGCCGCTCAGCCTCAGGCCAACGCTGCCGCTTCCGCTGATGTTTTCCGTTCTTCATTGCTAGGATCTACGAACTTTGCTGTTTGTAGCAGAAGAAGCTCGTGTCCGCCAAGTCCATTATGTTCGTTCCCATCAGTCCTGTCGCGGACTCTCCGGATCTGATCATTGACTCCTTCAACAGTAAATTCACCATGGCCAATTGAAAACATTGCTTCATTTCTGATTTCCTTGTTTCAGAGGTGGTTATATGTGTAGAGGAGCAGTGCAATTGAGTTGCTGAAGGGATGTGCCTGTTCCAGGTCTTGTTGTTGTGGTCCCGATGATGGTGGCAGTGGTCCTTGATGGTGCTCTTGCCGTTGAAGTTGTTGTTGTTATTGCTGCGAGTGGTGGAGGTTGCTGTTACTGTTGATGTTGAGATTGTTGTTGCTGCGAGTGGTGGTGCTGAGAGAGGAAGGGGGAATATGTGATGGGGAAGGGGAGTGCGTTGGGCAGGAAGGGATTAAGGTTTTGGAGGGTTTGCCATGTCATCAAAATACGGTGGCCACGTCGGGGTCACGCTTGTCAAATTTTAAAATCTTTTAGGGACCATTTTGCTAATAAAAAAATCAGGTACTATTTTGTCAACGTCAAAATCTTTCGAGTACCAATTTAGTATTTACCTCTAATTTATATTGATGTGATGAATCACTTTATGAAAAAATTAATAGACTAAGATTAAGGTTGTCAAACTCGTAAGTCTAAGTAAATTCGTAGAGCTGACCTAGACTCGACTCGCAAGTTAACTCGTAAATTCGTACGAATTTTTCTGTTATAAATTTTTGTAATATACACACACGCACACACTCAAATCTAGCCATTCAATATTAACAATATGAATCTTAAAACACATAATAAAATAAATAACACACATTATAAATTATAACAAGAACTTTAGAATACATATAAATCCTTCACAATTATGCTTATGCAATTAGTTAAGGACACACAATAACAACATGTACTTTAGTTTAACCCACACAGTTAAAAGTTCTAATAAACTAAAACTAAAATTCTTCAATATCTTTATATTTTATGACATCAGTATCATATTCACCATCTTCATTAGAAAATCATTTCCTTCACGTTTGACATTAACTAAATTACTAATAGTCTACATTTACAACCATTAACCAATAATCTAATATTCTGTAAATTATAAAATTAAAATAATAAATCCTAGTGACCTAGACTATAAAAGCTTAAAACAAAAAAAAATCTAAATGACTAAATTCTAATCTATGAAAGCTTAAAAAAAATCATGGCAAAAAACAGCGATGACAACAGAGTCAAAGATGTCGTATAAAAGCCAAAAAATGACAGACTTAACGACAGCAAAGGAAAAATAGGTGAATTCGTGAACAGCAGCAGCAAGGTGGAGTTGCGAACAACAAAAACGCGAAAAAAGGTAGAGTAGAGAGCAACAGAGGTAGAGACCCATGAAGATGATGGCACAAAGCAGAGTAGAGTAGCAGACGCAGGTGGATGGCGGCAACGCAACGACAAGCAGAAAATAAGAGAGTGAGACTTGAGATGAGAGAAATGACGTAGATGAGTGAGTTTGAGTGGTGAGTGAGTGCTTTAGGAATGTTATTGTAGCCTAATAGAAAAACATGTGTGGGTTTTTTTTTCAGGTCAAAACAATGCCATTTTTGGATAAAATTGGGCAAAAACACAAATTTGCTGACTCGGTCCTGGACTCGTGAGTTTGACTGAGTCTAGCCGAGTTTACTTAGGATCGAGTTTATGTTCGAGTCAACTCGATTTCACAACTAAATTTGTAACGAGTTTATGAGTTAACTCGCGAGTTTGACAACGATGACTAAGATGGTATATTTTTATTAGAGAAATACTAGGGGCAATCAAAATTTATTATTTTTTGCTATCACTTAGCTATAACTCAATTTCTTTAG
The DNA here is from genome assembly GCF_000816755.2 of Arachis ipaensis. Classification (NCBI taxonomy): domain Eukaryota; kingdom Viridiplantae; phylum Streptophyta; class Magnoliopsida; order Fabales; family Fabaceae; genus Arachis; species Arachis ipaensis. The sequence continues at coordinate 7,326,146 of NC_029788.2, forward strand.
TGTAATTCTTTTAGTCTAATAATATAACATACAATATGCTTCATCTTATACTTTTAAATATTGATGGCTAAGTGATGGCCAAAAATAATAAATTTTGATGATTCTCTAACATTCTTTTTATTATTATTCTCAAAAATGTATTGATCGATGTAATTAGAATTTTAAAGACTATTTTAATACATTCAAAAATATTTGATAATAAAAAAATTAGTCAGAATTTATCTTATTTAATATTTATTAGTTATTACAATAATTTATAAAAAC
>NC_029788.2:7326918-7328725 GCF_000816755.2 Arachis ipaensis
TTTTAATAAAAAATACAAATTAAAAAAATGTCAAATAATAAAATTGTAATATTAATTAAATTATACTTTTAAAATGTGACTAAAATTTCATAACTGTAACCATAAATATGACAGAATTCATCACCTTATTATTATTATTATCGTTATAGTTCAGGAAAGTAGTTGAAAGCATTCAAGGGTATAGGAGGAATTTGGAAGCAACAACTGATGCCATTAGTTCTCTTGTTATTCTCAGTCACGGTTAGGATTAGGGTAGAGTTTAAACCCTACTCTACTTTATCCATTGTCAGCCATACATTCAACCTTACCTGATACTTATTAGTCTCTCGTGTGGTTCCCTTGCTGGCCAACAGCACAAGCTGGTGGAGGTCGCCTCCACGACGTGCCTCCGTAACGCAACTTACGATCTTTACTAGCTTTAGATTCGCGTTATAATTGTGGTTGTACTCTGTGATTGCGAAAAGCGCAATCTGGACCACACGGTGATCATTGACGTCCATGGGTTTTGTGCACGTCACAGCAAAGGCAGAAAGAGAACCCAAAACAAGGAGAGAAATGATGATCAGGCAGCTTGATCTCATGGTAGCCATGCTTGATGATGTTTTGGTTCTTCTTGAAAGCTTAGTATTTTATTTTGTGTCTAAGTGGTGCATAGTTACGTGCAATTTATATAGTAGGAGAAGGAATAAAACTATGGTAAAAATATTGATATATTATTTTTATGTTTAAAAATGTTATTTGTATCAGCTATCAAAATCGATTCTTATATATTTATATACCCGGACACGCGTCCCGTACGGCTTGCACACAGCCGTGGGACAACACCTTTGAGGGTATGAGCCTGCCCACTGGAAGGGCCCACTACTGACATGTATATAAGGGGGAGACTGGCTCTCCCCCCAAGGTACGTCACATTCACACACCATTTCCTTTCCGCCTGCACATATTCTGACAAGGGCGTCGGAGTGTCTTTGCAGGTGGCACCCCTCCTCCCCATATGAAGTGCTCGGGACCTCGCACACCCGGGACCAGGAAACCACGACCCAGCGAGCCTCTCCATCATCCCAAGCGTTGACCTCAAGGTCCTAACCCGAACCGTCCGGTACCCGACCTACCGAACAATATCTTTACAAGCTAAGTTCAAAATTATCTTTTAATACAGTTTTAAATATTATAAATAAAATGAAGAAGCTTTAAGTATATTTTTAATTATTTATTTCAGAATATATTAAGCTAAGTATTTATTTAGGAAGACTTTAGCTCTTCAATTTACTTATGGGATAATGAATTAATTAGGGAGAAAAGTAAATTGTCGACAGCTTTTGATTATTGCGTGTCGTTAGATAAAAACACATATAAAAAGGATAATAAAACCTTATAAAATTTGCCTTTCCACTTCCTTAAGAGTTAAAGTTAAGTAAATAAATAAAGACAAAAAATATATAAATAAATTTTTTTTTTATATAAAAAGATTAATTATTCGCATTCATGCTTATTGACTGACCATAATTTATCAAAATCTAAGTTAATTTGTTTTTTGTGTTAAAAATAAATCCCAATAAAGATGTACAACTTATATATTGCCTTCTTATTTATATTTATTTCCTCGATATTTTTGGTCGGTCCATCTAGTGTATGCTAATCGGATAATCGCAGATGCTAGAGCTCAATTAAAATTGACACCTCCGTATAGGATTATTTAATGCCGCACAAAAAATGACCAAAACAAAAGACATCACTTGTATAACGACAACAAAATTTCTTTTAAAATTATTTATTTAGTTACAGTTAAAATATATTTTAAAAT
>NC_029788.2:7329012-7329480 GCF_000816755.2 Arachis ipaensis
AATTTGCAAAAAAATAAAAAAGTATCAAAATAATTATAATAAAATAGAAATAAAAAATAATATTATAAAATTTATAAAAAAATAAAATAATTTTCTAATTTTATTTTATTAAAAAATTAAATTTTAAACAAATTAAAAAGTTAGTGTCAAAGTTAAAGTAACGATTTTAAGAATATAATAACACTTTTTAATAATAACAATATTTTTAATCTAAACTACATATCAAAAATCTAATACGTAATAATTTAGTCAATAATGTTGTGATAAGAACTCATGTGGATGTCCATTTTTCATAAAGCTTAGTTTATTAAGGATGACCTTATTTAATATAGTTTGAAAAAGTGCCATTATGTACGCATATAAATAGAGGCTTGTGCTTCTGGGAAAAACACAATAACAAAAATAATTCTCTCTCTTTTTTTATTGAACAATATTCTCTCTCTCACTTTAATATATATATATATCTCT
>NC_029788.2:7329652-7333215 GCF_000816755.2 Arachis ipaensis
AGCTTATTATATTAATACTAGAATTTTCTATTTACACTTTCTTATTTTATATTTATCTTTCTTAGTTATTTATTTTACAACACGTTATCAGTACAAGACTCTGACCAAATTTTAGGAAGACTCAGGTAACAAATTTTTATTATATCGAAACTCTCTCATCTTGAATTCAATGCTCTTAATATATCTGGAAACAACTATTTATCATGGATACTAAATGTTGAAATCCATCTTGATTCAATAGATCTTGGAGATACCATTAAAGATGAAAATAATGCATCCCAGAAGGATAAAGCCAAAGTCATGATTTTTCTTCGTCGTCAACTTGACGAAGGAATGAAAAATGAATATCCCACATTAATAGTTTCAGATTCAGTTTTCTATTTTTTATTGTGCTCATAATCATATTTTTGTTGTAGGGATTGGATCAAGAGAATGAGATATCATCACCAAGAAAGTTAGAAAGTAGGTCTTCTGAAGCGAACAACAAAGAAGCATGATATTGCATGATAAAGATTTCATGTATTAAGGATTATATATATATATATATATGTTACGACGAATCGAAAAATGTTATCTTTGATACTTTGTTTTTGGATTATGACTTTTGATTTTCAGAGACCATGTATGAATTAAAAATCTTGTTATGATGTTTGATTTAAGGTTATGCCTTTTGGTTATTATGAGATTTTAAAGTTTGAATTCTAAAAATATCATTTTAAATAGGTAGTTTCAATCTCATTTTAAAAAGTATAAAATTACCATCATACTTAGGTAAAAACGACGGCTAAAAATCACCTTTTTAAACAAAAAGGTGTCATTATATCCTGGTAAAAAAATGACGGTTAGAAAATGCCATTTTAAACGAAAAAGATGCCATTAAACCCTGGTTAAAACGGCGGTTAGAAATGCCATTTTAAACGAAAAGGATGCCATTAAATACAGGTAAAAATGGCGGTTTACGGCGGTTAGAAACCGCCATTTTAAACGAGAATGATGCCGTTAAACCTTGGTAAAAATGGCGGTTTTTAACCGCCATTTTAACCGTCACGAAACCGCTGTAGAGTAAATTACCAATTATGCCCCCAAATTTGTAAAACGCTGACAATAATAACCCTAATATTTGTTAACGACAATTATACCCTCGAAAATTTTAAAAACGCAACAAATCTGCCCAACCTTGAAGAGAGCCATTCTCCGTTAAACGGAGCTTGGTGATGTGGCAGACAGAATTTCAACTGGCATCCGTTAAGGCCTTCAGTCCCGTTTCTCCTTTATATGGAGATGAGAGAGAACATTTTTTCCAATTCACTAGAAAGATAAACCCTAACTACTATCATGCATGGTGGAAGCAAAGGCATGTCCAATAACAATCGAAGGACAGAGTCAATGAAAAATAGTAGCTCTGAAGCACTCGAAGAACACGGGAGCAAGCCTCATGACGGGACATGCTTCTGTCGTCTTCAGGTGGTGGCATTGAAGTCGAAGACGAGGAGAAATCCAGGGAGATGGTTTCTCAGGTGTCCTCTATGGAAGGTATGTATGAATTTTCTGGTGAATCTATCCCCCTTCCCTATTGAGAATTGAGCTTGATGAATGGCTTCTATGCTGGGCAGACGAAGAACAGTGGGTGCCGTTATTTTCAGTAGATGGACGAAACCAACAAGAAATCTGTTGGGCTGGAGGAATCATCCAAAAATGGAACACTAGTATGCAATGAATGTGGAGTCTTGAAAGGGAGATTTACCAGTGCTGAGACTGAGACCATACACAGAGATAGAAAGATTTTATATTTACCTTTTTGCAATATTTACAACTTGTTTTACCATAACTTCTCTTAAGTTTGTACTGGCTACCACTCTGTCTCTCTGATTCATGTCGAGCTCTCTTTTTTGTAGGCTTTTCTGTTGGCCTCTTATAAGGTGGAAGGAGACATGACAGTCCCTCTATATCAGCCCAGTACTCCTTCAAAAATGTTCATCAAGACATAGGAAAGGCCTGCATTTTCTTCCCCGGCCATCAGCTTCTTCAGGATGAGATTATCCCTCTTCGCCTTCAACGTGTGTCTCATGGTTGTTTCCTAAATTGGGTTCCTCATTTTACTTGGAATTGGGCAATTAGGGTTTCATGAATTAGGGATAAAGGAGAAACGGGACCGAAGGCCTTAACAGATGCCACGTTGAAATTTCATCTGCCACATCACCAAGCTCCGTTTAACGGAGAAGGGCTCTCTTCACAGTTGGGCATATTTGTTACGTTTTTAAAATTTTCGAGGATATAATTGTCGTTAACAAAAATTAGGGTTAACGTTATTATTGTCAGCGTTTTACAAATTCAGGGGCATAATTGGTAATTTACTCACCGCTGTATTATCCACAGGTAATTGTGGCAGTTTTCTGAAAACTGCCGTAATAACCAAAATGGCGCCCAGAATTCTGGCGTTTTTTGGAGGTGCCATTTTTGGTAATAATGGCGATTCAAATGACCGTAATTTAAAAAAAATGTCATTTAACCTTTTTTAATAGTGTTATAAGGGGTTGCGTTCTAAAACGATTAGGATTTGATGTTTTATTGAATGCCTATATGTTAATTATTTATACCTGTAGCTATTTTCTATATGAAAACTCTTGTATTTATTTCATGGATGTTGCTGAATTAAGCAAAAATTATGTCGAATTATCGTTTAAATTGTTTAAAACATGTTTAATTTGTTAGAAAATGATAATTATATACGGCGAGAACTTCTAATTATAGGAGACACTTTACCGACTTTTCTAAAAACTTATGCAATTGCTGTTGTAGTGTCACTATCGAGAACGCTGATTTTATTCTTCATGACGCCATCAATAAAATATTAGCAGTTAAGTTTTTAAAGTGGTGACTATTAATTGATGCAATTAGAATTTTAAAAATTATTTTAATGTATATATACATTCAATTTAAGAGACTACTTTAAACTAACAAATTGAAAAATAATACGAGTAGGCGTCCAAGCGTTTTTAAATCAAGTTTTCAACTAAGTCGTCGCGTACTTTTTATTCTTCGTATATATGCATTCTTTTTTCTGTTCTTTCTCCTTTTTTGTTATTTTTTTTCTTTTACACATTCTTTTTTCAACGCCGTCGTCATAACTACGTGCCACCACCGCCTTATTATCATTATCAGTCTCCTTCTTCCTTTTTTTATCTTTTTAATATATACATAACATACTTGTTATGTAAATAAACTAAAATACTCACTAAATTTTCAAGAATAATAATAAACAGTTTTTATTTGTAATTTGGGCCAAGGAATTTTTGCCTATCTTGCGAGTGTATATTGTTAGTGACACTATACTATGCTCTTATCATATAATTTAAATATTTATAAAATATTAAGAATTATATTTTAAGAGTCTTTTAAAATTGTCCACAATGACTAGAAATGGTCATAAATAGAATAGAGTTTTGACTCTACCTAATCTTACCTGTAACTGTAAGTGAAAATTTTTTTTTAAACTCAACCCTACTCTATTTGCGGTTAAGAATCTCTCAACTCTAACTTGTACTCTAAAATTCTCAACCCTA
>NC_029788.2:7333395-7336179 GCF_000816755.2 Arachis ipaensis
TAAGTTTAATAAGTTTAAATTAAAGTTAAAAACAATAAAATCTTAAAGAAATCCAACATAAAAATACAAATAACATGGTCATTAAATTCTTAATAAAATTAAAATAATACAAACAAAAATAAATGTCGCCACTTTTTTTCTAACTCCAAATTCTTGCAACATTACTCTTTAAATAACAAATGTACTAAATTAATAATTTAAATAATTAGCTTATTGATTACTTTGAGCTTTTACAAGAAGAAGGTTGTGAGTTTAATATTCACTTCCTTAACTAAATATATCATTTTTAAATATATATCATATAATATATTAGGGGTTTGGGTAGGGTAGGACAGAGTATACTCTGAACTCGCATCCAATTCTACCCCCGATTAGATTTGAACTTGCACCCGATCCTACCCCCGATTGGATTTGGTTGGGTTGGCTAATGAGTAAAACAATATTAATTTATAGAGGTAAATACCAAATTGGTATCCGAAAGATTCTGATGCTGACGAATTGGTACCTGACTTTTGTTATTGACAAAATAACCCCCAAAAGATTTTAAAATTTGAAAAGGGTATCCCCGTCGTCGCCAGAATATATCACCGGTAAGCACAATGCTAATGTGGCCACCATATTTTGATGACGTGGCCAACCCCCTAACCCGAAGCCCTCCCTCCCCAACGCACTCCCCTCCCTCCCCAACACACACTCCCCCTCCCTCCTTCAATACCACCATAACTTCCACAAGTACCTAAAATCCAGTGCTCTAGCCCGAATTTGTGATTCACGCATCATCAACGCCAGATCTCATTGGATTAGCTCCATCTTCCAGATCCTTCTTTGTCTCACTTCTCCTCCTTCCTCCCCGTTGCATACGCTGCATGACACTGCTGCCGCTCAGCCGCAGGCCATCGCTACCACTTCTGCTGACAGTTTCCCATTCTTCATTGCTAGGATCTATAGACTTCGCTGTTTGTAGCGGAAGAAGCTCATGCCCGCCAAGTCCATTATGTTCGTTCCCATCAATCCTGCCGCGGACTCTCCGGATCTGATCATTGACTCCTTCAATTACTTCATTGTGGCCAATTGAAAATGTTGCTTTATTTCTGATTTCCTTGTTTCAGAGGCGGTTATATGTGTAGTGGAGTAGTGAGGTGCTTAGGGGATGTGGCTATTTCAGGCCTTGTTGTTGTGACCCCGATGGTGGTGGCAGTGGTTCTTGATGGTGCTCTTATCGTTGAGGTTGCTGTTGTTATTGCTGCGAGTGGTGGAGATTATTGTTGTTGTTGATGTTGAGGTTGTTATTGCTGTGAGTGGTGGTGTTGAGAGAGGGAAGGGGAATGTGTGATGGAGAGGGGGAGTGCGTTGGGGAGGAAGGGATTAGGGTTTTGGGGGGTTTTCCATGTCATCAAAATACGGTGGCCACGTCAGGGTCACGCTTGTCAAATTTTAAAATCTTTTAGGGACCATTTTGCCAATAAAAAAAAGTCAGGTACCATTTTATCCGCCAAAATATTTCGAGTACCAATTTGGTATTTACCTCTAATTTATATCGATCTGATGAATCACTTTATGAAAAAATTAATAGACTAAGATCAAGGATGTCAAACTCGCGAGTCTAAGTAAATTCGTAGAGTTGATCTAGACTCGACTCACAAGTTAACTCGTAGACTCGTACGAGTTTACCTGTTATAATTTTTTTTTAATACACACGCGCGCTCGCACACTCAAATCTAGCCATTCAAAATTAACAATATGAACCTTAAATCACATAATAAACTAAATAACACACATTATAAATTATAACAAGTACTTTAGAACACATATAAATCCTTCACATTTATGCTTATGCAATTAGTTAAGGACACACAATAACAACAAGTACATTAGTTTAACACATGCAATTAAAAGTTCTAATAAACTAAAACTAAAATCCTTCAATATCTTCATATTTCCTGACATCAGTATCATCTTCACCATCTTCATTAAAAAATCATTTCCTTCAAGTTCGACATTAAATAAATTACAAAATAGTCTACATTTACAACCATTAACCAATAATCTAATATTTTGTAAATTATAAAATTAAAATAATAAATCCTAGTGACCTAATCTGTAAAAGCTTAAAACAAAAAAAAAATCTAAATGACTAAATTTTAATCGGTAAAAGTTTAAAGCAATTTTTTTTAACAATAACATTACTTGAATGGCTGAATACAATGACAAAAAATCATGGCAGCAACAACAAAAAATAGCGATGACAACAGAGAGCCAAGGACGTCGTATAGAAGCCAGAGAGTGAGAGACTTAACGATAGCGAAAGAGAAGCAGGTGAACTCGTGAACAGCAATAGGAAAGTGGAGTTGTGAACAACAAAAGCACGAAGAAAGGCATCGTAGAGAGCAACAGAGGTAGAGACCCATGAAGATGATGGCACAAATTAAAGGAGAGTAGAGTAGCAGACGCAGGTGGACGGTGACAACGCAACGACAAGCAGAAAATAAGAGAGTGAGACTTGAGATGAGAGAAATGGCGTAGACGAATGAGTTTGACCGGTGAGTGAGTACTTTAGAAGTGTTATTATAACGTTAATAGAAAAATATGTGTGGGTTTTTTTTTCAAGTCAAAACAATGCCATTTTTAAATAAAATTGGGCAAAAACACAAACTTGCTGATTTAGTCATGGACTCGTGAGTTTGATTGAATTTGATCCAATCCAACTAAATATAATAAAAAAATTAATCAGAATTTATTTTATTTAATATTTATTAGTTATTATAATAATTTATAAAAACTAAA
>NC_029788.2:7336462-7336844 GCF_000816755.2 Arachis ipaensis
AACTAAATAAGATATTTTTTTATTTTTCTAATATTATCACGATTAATTTAAGAGATCATTTTAAGCCGAATTAATAATAAATTGAGAAAAAAGTCAAATCTTTGATCAAAATATCCTATATATATACACAATTATTAATTGCAAATTTCTATATGATTTTCCTAACGATTTCGGGAGGCTATTTATTTCTCGTATTATCTATTTATGCTAGCTATAGTAGCTATGTTCTTTCTTTCTTTCTGATTGCCTTATTTGCATTCCTTAAATAAAGTTAAATTTAATGTGAACAACCAAATGTTAAATATTTAAATAATTTCGTTAAGTAATCATTAAATGTCTAATCAACAAAAAATTAACAAGTATTTTAAATTTTACTATTTTA
>NC_029788.2:7336874-7342506 GCF_000816755.2 Arachis ipaensis
AATTAAAAATTATAATTATGATGATTATTTTATCTTTAAAATTTTAATAACACTTAAAAAATATAATAAAATTTAAAGTCAAGATTTTTATTATTTAACAATATTTTTTAATAAAAAATACAAATTAAAAAATGCCAAATAATAAAATTGTGATATTAATTAAATTATACTTTTAAAATGTGACAAAAATTTCATAACTGTAACCATAAACATGACAGAATATAGTTCAGGAAAGTAGTTGAAAGCATTGAAGGGTATAGGAGGAATTTGGAAGCAAGAACTGATGCACTTTAGCGGAGTATGTATTAGTTTGTTGGATTGCATCCATGGCCAACAGCTTGAAGAAGTAGAAGTTGCCGAATGCATATCCGAGTCCTGAACACCTAAGGATCTGAGTCAGCTTCAAGTTGCCATTAGTTCTCTTGTTATTCTCAGTCACCGCGAAATTCGCCATTTCAATTGCACCGGGGTCGTTCACGTCTAAACTTAACGGAACCGTTAACTTCATAAGCGATGCTGACCTACTACTTCTCCCGCTGGCTCTGTTGAGAGGACCAAAGCACAAGAGGAACAACAACACCACCATAACATTAATTAGGTAACTACTTCTCATCATCGTCATCATTATCATCATCTTCTACGTGCAATTTATAATATGGAAGGCTTATTAATTAGTTGGCTCTTCAATTTAACTAATGTATATTTTACTTTTATATTTGTCTTACCGTTTTCTTAAGAGACATGCATATTACAACATTGTTTCACTTTGTTTTTGGTAATTTTGTCAAGATATCAAATCAAACTTGTATTAAAATCTTAGTTCGAAAGGTAGATACGACTCTTCTAAAAAAAAGAATGAGTTCAACCCAAAAATTATTTAGTATTGAATTAATCTCTACATATAAATGTTTTGCGCTTACAAGTTTTACAAGTCTGAAGAGAATGAAACCCCATAAATGCGCTGCTTATATTACGGGCCTCTTTAACAAACTTTTAAATCAATTCAAATCAATTAACGCATGAATATATAACTTCCATTTTTTAAAAGATTTCGTTTCCTTTTTCGAGTTTCTTGCCAAATTTGTTCGATCTCCTTCGTACGTTCTCTCTTTGCTTTTGATCTCCTTCTGTTTTTTTTTTTTATTTTCATGGTTTCTGAAATCAAGCTTTGAAATTGTTTTGAAGATAATGGAACTTCAGAAATACACCCAAACGATTACAAATACACCAAAAGGATTATAGAAATACACTCAAAGGATTACAGAAATACACCAAAACGGTTATAGAAATAAACCAAACGATTACAGAAATACACCCAAAGAATTACAAAAATACACTCAAAGGATTTAAGAAATACACCCAAAGAATTTAAGAAATACACCCAATATCAGGGGGAGACAGTATATTTCTTCTTGAAATCTTTTAATGTTTTACTGGTTAAGGATGAGCCACATGGTAGAGACAATCTAAAAAACAAAATCTAGAAGAACAGTAAAATAGTACCTTGAATAATGTTTCTTCGTTTTTTCTAGTGATTTTTTATGGAGATTTGTATCTTTTTTTCTTGATTTTTTCTACTCTTCGCAAAATCGTAGGAGGGTTTGCGTTTTGATCGAGGAAGAAGAGGAAGAGTGCAGCATAATGAACGTGTTGTAAGGCGCGTGCATTGAACGTTCAATTTAAAGAAGTGGTGCGCGTGTTTTTTTTTTTCGACTTGGGTTAATTTGTATAACTTGTAAGATAAAAATGCTTGTATAGCAGGCCCCTTTAGTATTTATGTCAAATTGAATTATGTAGAAATACTTGTACGTAACAAATTGTGCAAAAAAAATAAATGTAACTTAAAATGAATAAGAAAAAAAAAGTAAAATTTAAAAATAAAATGCTTGAAGAGAAAGAAATAAAATAACGTAAAAACACAAAGATAAAATAAATAAAAAATTGATAAATAAATGAGATCTTTAAGTAAAACAGGAAATAAAAACACTTGAACAGTAAGGAAATGCAAGAAAATAAAATTAAAAAGACAAGAAAAACAAAGGAAATAAATTGAAATGGACGCGAGATACTCACATGTATTTGTATTTTATTGACTTCCGATGCATCAGTGTAATTAAGAATTTGTAGAATTTTTGTGTAATGACTAATGAAAAATTAAAGTGTTTAAATTGAAGTTCTCTGGTTCTTTTAAATTTCTCCAATTTATAGACTATGAAAATAGATTTGCATAATATTTTTTTTGTGAAAACTCAAGTGCAGTCGATTTTATGTGAAATTGATAGTTCAAAGACGTTAGATAAAAATTTAGTCAAATCAGTCAAATCATCTGTCTTGACTATTAAAAATCTTGACATTCAAGTTTACCGTCCTATATCTTCTCTTACCTTAATCTTCAAATCTTACGTTCTATTTTCAGTTTGTTCCTCAAAATCTACACTTATATTTTCAACTCAACTTAAAGATCAAACAAAAATCTTATTATTCAAGAAAAAACAAAATTCTCACCTTCTGTATTATGCTGTTAATTTAAAATTGTTCTAATTTTGACTTCGATCATTCTTTACACTCGACTCACTGCATAATCTATATTTTTTTTACTTAATACGTATGAGTCGGAATTTTCCAATTTGTACTAACATTTTGTAAATCAACTCGAATAACTTATCACCCCGTACGTGCACAAAAATGTTAAAATGTTATTCGGCTTTTCTTTCACTTTTTTTTTAATTAAAGATAAGAAGATTTGAATTTGCGATCAACTTAAAAATATTAAAAATAATTAATATTTATTTTAATTAATTTGGATTGGTTGAATGGTCATCTCATTTGTTCGTTTAAGTAAGTATTTAGAGTTTGAATCTCGTCTTGTGTGTATAACAATCCATTAGTTAACGACAGACCCTTAATAAATAGAGTATCAATATGTGGTGGATTAGTTATCGACTTGTCGAGTTAGGAAATCCGTAGAAAAAAAATTGTATTTGTCTTTAAAATAGATTAATTTTTCATTAATAGCAATACTCATGGACTTTTGTTTTTGTTGAAATTTACTTGAGACAATTTTATTTGTTGGTATCATATTCATTCTTGAAGTCAAAACAATATGATCAACCATATTACTTGTTAAAACTTCACATTTTATGAAATGATTTCTAAATTTTCAAATTCATAAACTTATGTCATTACAAAAGTTATTAGATCGATTAATATTTTTTGGTAACATAGTGTATCAATGACTCAAAATATTAATCTAAAATATATTTGGGCCTATTAAGACCTCAATGCAAGCAAGATCAACTAAAATCCATTGTCAGGGTCTCAAATCCGACTTACGTTCATTATATTAAATGCCCAATGCAGATAAAGTCCACGTGTCCCCTCTTAAATCGGCTCAGATTGGATCCCGTTACTAGTTAGATATATGGTAATGAGTACTCAGGACAGCGTGAGAAGCCCCTTCCCATTCCTCACTCCTATTTTAAAAAAAATGCCCACATTCCTTCTCTGTCATTGTAAGTTCCTGTTTAATTACCCTTAGGGAACGCATATCTCCTCGAGTATCTACGAATATTCTTTGAAAATTTTTGAAAAAAATTAACACAAAAAGACATAATATAATAATCATAAAATAATCAATTCAATATAATTCAATACAATTTATAACATATTCGTTATAAAAGATAACATTTTAAAAGGAGAAAACATAAAAACATATTCCAACATAATAATATAACATAATTTTTTGGGACGATACTGAGCGACGTAGTGACAGACTTGAGAGGCAGAGAAAGTGAGTTAGAGAAAGAGAGGATTGAGGCTAAGAATGAGTCTAGAAAAAAAAGAAAGAATTTTATCTATATAAATTAAATTATATTAAATTATAAGATATCTAGATATTTAATCAACCTAATTAATTAGTTTGTAACTAATTTAATTTAATAATTTAAAAAAATTGAATAACCCTTTTTAGAAATATACCAATCTAAATAATATATATTGAAGATAAGAAATATATAAATAAATTATATAATACAACATTCTATTCCTAAATATTTGTTTTATAGCAGATCTGATACCAAAATATTAATCATCATCTGTGATATAATCTAATTTCACAATTATTTAAACGTTGTTTTTATGAAAAAATCGCATTATTTATTTTGAAAAAAATATTTACTCACATTATAATTTAAATAGAATATAAAATAGATATTAAACCAATTTTTTTTAATAATTATTCAGTCACAAATATCCATCAAGGACATGAGAATTAAGAACATATAAAGTAAATATAATACCTACAACTTTTACACTACTACGATAAAATGATTATCATAAGTCTTTTTAGCATAAATTAAATAGAACAACATATAATAATAAAGAAACAATCAAATCCAAAAAAGTTATAGAATACCTATCATACACTACTATTGTTAGTATTGAGAAAGTTTTAACCATTTATTCTTTTATTAGCTGTCTTTTTATCTACTTTGTACTTTATCTACGAATATGTTAAGAACTAAACCTATACTTCAATCTTTCAAAATCCCATATATTCTTGCCAAACACAATATTATTATGTCTTTTTTCTTTATAGAAACCATTGAATGAAAGAATCGTTGGTAAAAAGATAAGGTTTTCTTATAATATATATGACTTTTTATGATAATAAAATAAAAATGAAAAGCATGAAATAATATTGTGTATATTATTTAAGTTAATTTAAATCTTTTTTAATAACCAGATTTGTCATAACGTAATTGATAAACAATGACAGTTAATACGGATTGGATATGTTTTGAGTATGCTATACATTTTATAATTTTGTATAAAACAATATTAGTTTTAATTTATATATTTATTATTGGGTATTAAAAATAAAAAGTATTTGTATTGTTAGCATTTTTCAAACCTTCTTCAACTCTTCCTCAACTCTTACCGTGATTGGGTCTAAAAGATCACCTACCTCATTGGAAATAAATGTAATCCAATCAATTTTCATCTGATAGTGCTATACATTCGCATAATCATAGGTGAATTAACTTTAGCGAAATAACAATATGGTATTTAGTTACTACATAAGTATTTTTATATATAGATAAATCAATTATGTATAGTTTCTGATGAAAATAATACAACATGGATATTGTTTGTTAGGTAAAAGATAACAGATTAACAAACAAATTAATTACAATGGGTATATTCATTTAAAAAAATATTTTTATATGTAATACTATAAAAAATATTATGGTCACCCTGAATTATTAGAGGTTCAACTTCCATCGACAGCAGTAGAATGCCTAAGTTGAGACATTTTCAGACTATAATATTTATCAAACAAATAATTAATGAAACACTCATTCATACCTTCTCATTTTGAGTACATTAAAAAAAGTTGAAATAGCAAAAGCGATAAAAATAATGATTTTTATAATTTTGTATGGTTATCTATATATAGAAAACCAAAAGACCATGATTATCTAACAAAATTAATTTTATTTATTGCATTCAATTTGAATAATTAAAAAATGATCTTATTTTAATTTAGTCCTTAATTCACATGATTTAAATTTAGCTTAATAAATATGATTTGATTTAATTATTAGTGAAAAATATCTCAAAAACTTATTTT
>NC_029788.2:7343365-7349977 GCF_000816755.2 Arachis ipaensis
AAATTGTTAAACACTCTTATAAACATGTCATGTCAACTCCATCATTAAGCGCAGAAACCTGATTTTTATATAATAAAATAGATAATAAATAGAATATTTGAGAATATGATATGTGACCTATTTTAATTATGAAATTGGTATTATATGATAGATTTTTTCTGAATTCTTATTACTTGTTCGTTGCTAATTTTTACGTAATTACTTAATAATTTTCGCTTATGAAACTATCAACTACCTAATATTATGATTTAATTAATAAAAATGATGACATTAATATTTTTTCATAAGTCTTGTTATTATTTATAGTTAGAAAATAGCCATAAATAAATTTATTTCCTTAATAAATGTTAATTTTGTCGTCAAATTCTATATTATTTTTAAAATTTTAGCGTAATTGAGTCTAATTTCTACATTTTGAAATGAATTTACACGAAAAAATTAATATGTAAATCACATTATTATTACAAAATTATTTTTTAATATAATTAGTGGTGCTTATTTGAACCAATAAATTTAGCTTCTAATGATATTAAAGTCAACGTAGTTTATTATCTTGTGCCTTCAAATAATTTACACGACTGACATAAAAATATAACAATTGAAAAAAAAAATCATTACAATGGGTATATTCATTTTAACAAATATTCTTCAATCTAATACTATAAAAAAATACATTGGCCACTTTGAATTGCTACAGGTCAACTTCTATCCACAGTAGTAGAATGTATAAATTGAGATATATTCATCAAACAAATAATCAATAAAACACTCACCTGTACTTTATCATTTTGGGTACATTTATATATAAAAGAAATTATACATAAAGAAAAAAAAAGAAGAAAAAAAGAGTTGAAAGCTTGAAATAGCAAGAGTGATAAAAATAACGATTCTTATAATTTTGTGTGGCCATCTATATATAGTAGACCAGACAACTATCATTATCTAACAAAATTAATTTGTATTTATTGCACTCAATTTGAATAAGTAAAAAATTATCTCATTTTAATTTAGTATATGAATTTTCGTTTATATTTATCTGGTATATTTTAAATTTTCAATTATAAATGTTTTAAATTATTATGCTATTTAATATCAGCTCTCAAATAAAATAGAAATATATGAACAAAGGATGTATATGTAATGTAGGAGCTCAATTAAATAACTAACTTTTTCAGTTAATAACAATCAGTTTTTTTGCCAACGAATTATAACTTAAATGATATAATTTTTTTATACTTACTTAGAAGTCGCGAGTTCGAATTTTTCTATTTTTAGAAGAAAAAAAGTCAGTTTTTTTTATTATTTTAAATTTTTAGACTATAAATCTTAAACTCTATATCCTAAAAGTCTAAATACTAATCCTATCTTCTAAATTCTATAAAAATAAAGGTTAAAAGATAATTTTAAAACAAAACAAAAAATTAATTCATAATATTAATTACTTAAAAATTGGTTTTCTAATTTTTTTAGTAACATAGACATCTGGTACTTGGCATTCAATATATGTATATACAGTGTTGGTGGTTTTAGTTACCTTGCTTGAGATATCTAATTGATAAGAAAGTAGTTTATAATTAACTTTATTAATTTAGTTTTGATATAGTAATAACACAGACAAATTTTATATTGCCTCTCAACTTAATACACTTTTTAATTATCGGATAAAAGCATACATATAATACATTCACGCTAGTTAATTAATTGATCACAAATATATTTTATAAGTATGCTAACTTGCCGTAAAAAATAATACAAATGTTTATGATAGAAAAAAAAAAAACACATCAGAGTATCAGACATTAGACATTAGACATATACAAATTAAAATAAACATATTATAGTCTTAGTTTTTAATAATACTTATTTATTTCTATTAATTTTGTAAGATATGAAAAAGTATAAGGTATCAACATATTATCTGCCAACTTATTGTCAATAATAATTAATTATTATATTTTAAACACATATATAAAGAGACACATCCAGAAAATATATTTATAAAGACACTTCTATTAAACACAGCCATAAAAAAGATATTTTTATTAGACACATTTACAAAGACACTTTCATTAAACACAATTATTTAAAAAAAATGAAATATTTTTTCACTAATATTGATTATTTAAAAGTTAGTTTTTTTTATATTCCTTTCATTTATTTAATATCTGTTACGGCCTGGCCCAAATTCACGTGGGTCAACCCAACCCGAGTTCTCGCCGGCCCAGTAATGCACCCTCCACCCGACCCGGACACGCGTCCCGTACGGCTTGCACACAGCCGTGGGACAACACCTTTGAGGGTATGAGCCTGCCCACTGGAAGGGCCCACTACTGACATGTATATAAGGGGGAGACTGGCTCTCCCCCCAAGGTACGTCACATTCACACACCATTTCCTTTCCGCCTGCACATATTCTGACAAGGGCGTCGGAGTGTCTTTGCAGGTGGCACCCCTCCTCCCCATATGAAGTGCTCGGGACCTCGCACACCCGGGACCAGGAAACCACGACCCAGCGAGCCTCTCCATCATCCCAAGCGTTGACCTCAAGGTCCTAACCCGAACCGTCCGGTACCCGACCTACCGAACAATATCTTTACAAGCTAAGTTCAAAATTATCTTTTAATACAGTTTTAAATATTATAAATAAAATGAAGAAGCTTTAAGTATATTTTTAATTATTTATTTCAGAATATATTCAAGCTAAGTATTTATTTAGGAAGACTTTAGCTCTTTAATTTACTTATGGGATAATGAATTGATTAGGGAGAAAAGTAAATTGTCGACAGCTTTTGATTATTGCGTGTGGTTAGATAAAACATATATAAAAAGTATAATTAAAACCTTATAAGATTTGCCTTTCCACTTCCTTAAGAGTTAAAGTTAAGTAAATAAATAAAGACAAAAAATATATAAATAAATTTTATTTTTTTATAAAAAGATTAATTATTCGCATTCATGCTTATTCACTGACCATAATTTATCAAAATCAAGTTAATTTGTTTTTTTGTGTTAAAAATAAATCCCATAAAAGTGATTTTTTATTTAAATAAATAAAATAAATATAATAATTATTGAAATAAATAATTGTAAAAATAATTACCGTTTTGCATTCCGTAGTCATATCTCGTTTACGATGATAATTCATATATCTCGTTTACACTGTAAACGAGATATGACACGTCAGCTGTAACGTGTCTATCTCGTTTACATTGTAAACGAGATAAAGCCTGTCTGCGCCTATAAATAGAAGTCGTTTACAGCAGCAGTCTGGGCCCCATTTTGACTGAATCAACCTCTTTCTCTCCTCTTTTGTCCCTTTCTTATTCTATTTTAGACTTATACGGTAATGGCACGTCAGGCAAGAAATGACGGAGACATCAACAGACTGAACGACACATCGTATTACGCCAGGACGACTGACTTCGAGGTTAGTTGTATTCTGTTCGTTTAATCTAAGTATGTGGCCATTGTTAGGGTAGTTCTGAATTGACAACAACGTAGTTAAATAGTTTAGTGAGTGGTCTCTAGAAGGAATTTGGAACTCTATTTGCTTGTGCAAGGTTGTTATGACATAATTATTGATTTGAAACTTTATTTTTCTTGTGCTAGGTTGTTAGTATGTATAATGTTCTAATTATGAAAGGTATCCTGCCATATGTAATTTAGAGACATGTGTAGGTTAGAAACATGGAAGTATGTTCTTAATTAGAAGTAACTGTAAGTTAAATAGAAATAATTGCTGTGTATGACATGTTATGCTGATTTAAACACAAAAAATAAAAAAAGAGTAAGAATTCAAATATGTGCATAAATTTATGATCATCTCTTTATAAGGCTGAATTTTTTTTTCTTGTTCAGAGGTCCCGCCTTCTACTGCCCCGACGAGTGAGCCATACCCTTTCTCCACCGGACGCCATCGTCCCATATCTGGCAGAGACTGGATTCGGCAACACGGTGCTACTCAGGGACTTCACTTTTGACAATTCCCTGATTTCGGCACTCGTGGAGTGATGGCGTCCGGGGACGCACACGTTTCATCTCCCGTGGGGTGAGGTCACTATCACCCTGCAGGACGTGGCGTACCACCTAGGCCTATGCGCACACGGCCTCCGATCCGTGACTTCGATAAGTGGTACGGCATGGAGACATGGGTTATGGTGGAGCAGCTGCTTGGTGACAGGCCTCCAGTGGCAGCACAGCAGGCTGCGCAAAGGAATGGGTTTTTCACACTGAAGCTGGTGTGGTTGCGGGATCGTGTCCGCCAGATGCCCCCGACCGACGACCTGGAGACCCTCCGACAGTACGCTCGGTGTCTGCTGACAAACAAGTCCAACAACCTGGTGCACATACGATGGCTACCGCTTCTCCAGAACTTTGCGGAGTGTAGGGCATTATCTTGGGACTCGACTGTGCTATCCTGAACGTACCAGTCACTTTGTTTGGCGGCACAGCGGGGCGTCACGGACATTGCCGGTTGCACTCCGCTTTTGATGAGCTGGATTTATCAGAGATTTCCTCAGTGGTGTCCACCAGATAGAGGAATCTACCAGTATCCGCTAGCTGCGAGGTAACCAAATATTATTTTTATATTTGCATTAAATTTTGTTGTCAATTCATATGGTTTGTTACTTAACAAATCGTATATATCTCCCTTACTGTCAGGTTGGTTGGATTGCAGCAACAGAGTAGGGATCAGCATCAGGCTAGGGTACTGCATGGGAAGGTTTCGATCGACCGATTACGGTTCGATGAGGTTAGTCACGACTTAGAATATATTGTGAATTTAAATACTTGCTATGCTGTATTACGGTATATTTTCGTACGACTCTTCTCAATCCCCGTATATTTGTGCAATTGCCTTCTGCTTGGCCATCCACACCTTTCTGTGGGATGATTTGAAGTGATAGCTTGCTTGGATCGCACCTTGCAAAACTGGAATGCTTACAGAGGGGTTGGACTGAATCAATGGCAAGATGACCCTGCAGATCAGACTGCTGTCTAACTGACGATGGTCTTGAGACATGGTCGGTGCTAGATAACTGTGCACTCCACCAACTCTTCGAACCTCCTTGAACACAACAAAACAGTATTGCTTTAGCCATGTCGTACACCTACTTAATATTTCGTACAGAAGTACTGACAAGCGGAATTAAATTTAAGCTTACCAGTATCCGAGGTTCTGCCGAAGGGCCACACAGAGGCTCCATTGACACCCATTCTCAGCTTGACGGTACTGCACATGGTACTTTAACCGATCCGATTCGATCACCTGGGACCCCGCCTTCCTGCGAATACTGTAGTTCTTTACACCCTAAAGCACTGTCTCTCGGCTTCTAAACCTGTGGCCGACCTGAAACTCTACACCGCCGTCTAGGTTGTAATCCTCTTCACCCGTGTCAGAAAACGGAGTCCTCTCATGCATGGCATCTAGATCCAGACTGTGATAGTGAGATGGCACTACCAATAGTGCCGGAATTGGGTGAGGTGGAAGCAGAACATGCCACACCACAGTCTGGACAGGTGTCTCCGGAACACACTCATCCCCATCCACACCATAGGACGAGTCGCTGTCCGCCACGTAATCCTCGTCCAACTCCTTCTCGCCCTCCTATGCCTCATCCACTGGAATGGCGACATGAACGGGCGGTGGTGCGAGAGGTCCGTTATCCTGTACATAGGTCGAGTGTACGGAACTCCCACCACCCCTGTGACCCACCTCTGCGGAAAGCTCCATTACCTGCTCTACCATGATCCTCTCATGGATGTCTAACATCAGTCGCACATGCTCGTCCCCTAGAAGTTGGAAAAGTCGAAACCAGAAGACTCCGTTATCCATGGGTGCCAGCAACCTATATGCCACCCTTCTGACTTCCCTCGCTTGTGTACCACCGATCTTGCTCAATATCAAACTCTTCAAATCCGACAACGTCTCCACACGCTGAGTGCGAAACAATATCGGATCCTCACACACAAATGTCATCCCGTTGTCGCCATTTCTCATACGACAATTGGGATAAACAAGCACAACCATGTACGGACTATATTACCGGCCATTAATGCCTTGTATTAGTGAGAAATATGAGACACAAAAAGGATAGAAAAAGTTTGTGAAGAATAACAAGGGTTAGACATCCTTTTATAGCTGCTGGGATTGTCTTCCATATATCTCGTTTACACTGAACACGAGATGAACATTTCATATATCTTGTTTACAGTGTAAACGAGATAGACACGTTGCAGCTGACGTGTCATATTCCGTTTACAGTGTAAACGAAATACATGAATTGTCATCTCATTTACACTGTAAACAAAATATGACTAAAGAATGCAAAACAATAATTATTTTTAAAATTATTTATTTCGATAATTATTACATTTATTTTATTTATTTAAATAAAAAATCTCCCAATAAAGATGTGCAACTTATATATTGTCTTCTTGTTTATATTTACTTCCTCATTATTTTTGGTCAGTCCGTCTAGTGTATGCTAATCGGATAATCGCAGATGCTAGAGCCCAATTAAAGTTGACACCTCCATATAGGGTTATTTAATGCCGCACAAAAAATGACCCAGAAAAAAGCATCACTTGTATAAAGATAACAAATTTTCT
>NC_029788.2:7350125-7355121 GCF_000816755.2 Arachis ipaensis
ATTTTTTATTAAAAATTAAATTTTAAATAAATTAAAAATTTAGTGTCAAAACTAAAGTAATGATTTTAAAAATATAATAACACTTTTTAATAATAACAATACTTTTAATCTAAATTACATGTCAAAAATCTAATTCGTAACAATTTAGTTAATAAATGATATCAAACATCTTTATCTAAAGATATTTTAAAAACTTTTATCTAGTCTCCGCAAAAATAAAGCCTGCATTTATTTGCAAAAGGATAATAAATTTCGAATCCAAAAAAGTAGAGCATGGTGACAAAAATCATAATTCTAAATACTGCATATAACTGGTCTAGTTTTTGGCAAAAATTTGTTCCTAATAATTCAGTCAAAAAGTGCAAAAAAAGAGCATTAAAAGAAAGATTTTAAAAATTGAACTGATCATCGAAAAAGTCATCAAACCACTTTAATTACTAATTTACTTATTTATTGATTTAAAACTGTAGGTTAATCAAAAGAATAAAACTTCTCTCCGATCCCTAACCATTTACGAAATTGACCTGGCGCCCCCCTCACCATTAGAAATTAACAACGCGGTCTCCATTGATTCTCTTTGTGTGATCAAAAGGACCCTGTAACAGTTCTTCCATGAAATGTAACCGAGAAATTCTACGTGTAACGGTAACTATCTGACGTTGATTCTAACGATTTGATGAGACAATTAGGTCCTTGCACAATCAGCAAAAACGTTGCCGTTTTGATGCAAGATGGAATCAGATTATAACATACATTCTTCATTCTCTCCCTTAAGTATCACACACTCGCTCTCACTCTTTGCCCTCATCCACACAAAGGATTATCGTAAACCCTAGAGACTGTCAAGCTTCTCGTCAGAAACGACAACGAAAGAGAGCCGGTGAGGACGACGTAACTGCACAGTAACGTGGCGTTTGCTGACGGAGGTGGTGACATGCTATTGACGGAGTCGCACTTCCGTTCTTAGAGGTGAGTTTGTACAACCGTTTGTAAACAGCATCACTGTACTCCTTCATTTGTTTATCAGAAGGAAGTATGCTTACCATGGACCACCATAAAGTATGATATGTGTTTTTTTTTACATTTGTGAAAAACAGTCACTTTTACTAGGGTTGGATCATTACTTCGAGTAAAATTTTTTGTCTGTTTTGAGTATATTAATGTCTGTTAATAATAATTTATTTATGGATTACTGAGTAAAGTTTATATATTGTAGGTGGCTGTTGAGATTATACCAGTATTTCACCATGGAGGTGGTTTGAGAGAGACGATAATGGAATGCTCAGCTACGTTAATGGTAAGGTGGAAAGATTCTCCAAGTTGGACATTGACTTTGCTAATTTTAAGGATTTAGAGGAGATGTTCAAAGGGTTATGATATACAGAGTAAAAGGCTATGTATTGGCAAGACCATTCCAGAAGAAACAGCCAATTCGTAAGCCATTGACATCTCAAGTTCATGGGCCGTTACTTCCACCCACTGTGCTCACAAACCAATCCCCATCAACCCAATCAAGGATGGCTACAAGATCAACTACATCCATTGGCATTTCTCTCGAGACATAAGCAGCAACTAGTACTGACACTGCAGCTAGGTGTTCCAATTCATCTCAACACCAGGACTCAAACAAGGAATCAAGGCACCAAGCTTCGGAGCACCACTAAGCTTTAAAGAATTTGGCTCCACTGCACCCCTTTTAAAGCTCCACGGAAAAAATGAAGACTAGATAGTTATGACTAGTATTTTGGATAGTATTTTGTAACTTATATTTGATTGTAAACTATGCCTAACATTGGTCTAGTATTTTGGAACTTCCAGTACTTGAACACTTTAGATTATCTGTTTTGTTTAGTTACCAAGGCATAATATGTAATGGCATGTAGGTGTTTTGCAATTTTTTATATATTATGATATTTTGTGTTTCAGGATAAAGATTTTGATTGCATACTAGATTTGGTTTATTCTTGATTCAATGAGATTGTATGAAAACTTACTTCAAATAACAAAACACTCAGAAATTGTCACTTCAACTCAAAACAGTGAAAAATACTAGAAGACCATATGTCACAAGGTTACTTACAATTTAAATCACAACAATCTTTCCATTATTGAAATTCAACAATTTAACATCATAGTCACCGTCCATAATGTGCATCTAGTTCATAACATCAACATCCAAAATAAGTTATAATTTTTTTACATCCTATTAGACTAAAGTGCAGTAATAAAAAATCTAACAACAACAATAATGACAAATGCCATGATAACACATCTATTTTGTCTTGTGTATTTTCTTCCATGAACTCCATCATATAGCTTAATCTCCATCTCTTTAATTTTGTCCTCCAACTCCTTCAATCTCCCATGAACTTCCATCTTCTGGTCTTCTACCACCGTGTAGCCAGACTCAGTTATCAGCTCATCCAGCCACTTAAAATATTTGCAATGCGTTGAAGGAGTCTACAATTATGAACAATTATTTTTTAATCAACCTAATTACAGAGAAGATTGTAAGATGGAATAAATCCTAATGTACCTTGAAATAATTGCAACCAAAGAACAACCTATTTGGATTATTTGATGTGGTGAATTCAAAGAGAATCGCATGAGCTCCACAATAACAGTTTGGATTTGTGAACTTCTTCGTTGCCATGCCAACATTGTCAGAGTTGTCGCTTGAAGCTCCCGTCGACTTCTCTTTCCATGAACGACGGATTGAACCTGATGAATGTTCTTCCATGTTCATCACTGAATGCAAGGTGAGATTTGATATTTAGGGTTCACATTAACATTTGATAGTACTCTTATTAAGAACTGGAATCAAAACTGCAGCGTTTTTGATGACTGTGTACATGGATTCTATCCTATCAACAACACTCGGTCCACGTATAACAGTTATCGGTACAGATAGGATCTTCCGGTTATTTTTTACCCGTAAACCGACAAAAGAGTCCTTTTGGTCACACAGAGAGAATCGATGAAGGTCGTGTTGTTAATTTCTAATGGTGAGGGGGCGCTAGGTCAAATTCGTAAATGATTAAGGATCGAAAAGAAATTTTATTCTAATCAAAATAANNNNTATAATAAGATAATAAATAAAATATAAATAAATTCATTAAACTATAATATAGTCAAATATAAACTTTAATAATTGGACAAAAATATAACCTAATAATCACAAGGTCATAATCAACACTTCAATAACAATTTATCAAATTACCAAATAAACAAGATAAAGAACGTGAACTAAGATCAAACAAATTATTCAAATTATTAACAATTTGGACAAAAATATAGCAACCTAACCATTCCAAAGAACTTCACCTCAATAATAATTTATCAAATTAACAATATCAAAAACATGAATTAAGATTAGCACCACAACAACAATTAAAATAAGAAAAAATTAGAAATAACTGGGAGAGCAACCCAAATATGAGAAAGAACAAGAACAAAGAAAAAATATCACCTTTCGTACGTTCTAAAACTCGAACAGATGATGCTGAAGCTTGAAACCCAAAAATGTCTATTATAAAATCAAAATATCAAGTAAATTTAACACACACATGCACATGCACGCACGCACATATACGCTCACATGTATATATAGTAGTGTTTGTTTTGAGGTATTCAGATAGAGACTGAGAGATTGAGACTCAGTATCATGTTTGTTGGTTGAGAGATTGGTACTAAAATTTCTGTCTCTTTCTCAAATTTCAGTATTTCAGTACCTCCAAAAAGTGGAGACACAGGGACTAAAATTTTTAGAGATAGAGACTGAAACTTTAATAACATTTTATACCTAAAATACTCTCATTTCAGTTAATTAATTCTAATTTTACCCTTTGTGCAAATTAAATTAGAGTTTCATTCTTGTTTTAATTTATGTCTCCTATTTTGTACCAAACAGAATACTGAAATTTATTTTAATCTCTGTCTCTTAGTTTCTGTCTCTCAATCTCAGTCTTTTTGTCTCTATCTCTCCACCAAACGCTACCTATATGAATTTTCGTTTATATTTATCTGGTATATTTTAAATTTTCAATTATAAATGTTTTAAATTATTATGCTATTTAATATCGGCTCTCATAAATAAAATAGAAATATATGAACAAAGATGTATATGTAATGTAGGAGTTCAATTAAATAGCTAACTTTTTCGGTTAACAACAATCAGTTTTTTTTTTTGCCAACGAATTATAACTCAAATGATATAATTTTTTTATACTTATTTAGAGGTCGCGCGAGTTTGAATTTTTCTATTTTTAGAAGAAAAAAAATCAGTTTTTTTTATTATCTTAAATTTTTAGGCTCTAAATCTTAAACTCTATATCCTAAAAGTCTAAATACTAATCCTGTCTTCTAAATTCTCTAAAAATAAAGGTTAAAAGATAATTTTAAAACAAAACAAAAAATTAATTCATAATATTAATTACTTAAAAATTGGTTTTCTAATTTTTTTAGTAACATAGACATCTGGTACTTGGCATTCAATATATGTATATACAGTGTTGGTGGTTTTAGTTACCTTGCTTGAGATATCTAATTGATAAGAAAGTAGTTTATAATTAACTTTATTAATTTAGTTTTGATATAGTAATAACACAGACAAATTTTATATTGCCTCTCAACTTAATACACTTTTTTAATTATCGGATAAAAGCATACATATAATACATTCACGCTAGTTAATTAATTGATCACAAATATATTTTATAAGTATGCTAACTTGCCGTAAAAATAAATACAAATGTTTATGATAGAAAAAAAAAAAACACATCAGAGTATCAGACATTAGACATTAGACATATACAAATTAAAATAAACATATTATAGTCTTAGTTTTTAATAATACTTATTTATTTCTATTAATTTTGTAAGATATGAAAAAGTATAAGGTATCAACATATTATCTGCCAACTTATTGTCAATAATAATTAATTATTATATTTTAAACACATATATAAAGAGACACATCCAGAAAATATATTTATAA
>NC_029788.2:7355754-7358171 GCF_000816755.2 Arachis ipaensis
CTTTAGTTTTTTCATAATAACTACACTAATTAAATAAAATTTTTCAACTATGAATATCATCAAGAGCTAATTGTATGAAAGTTGAGTTTTAAATGATTATTTAACAACATAAACAAAAAAAAGATATTTTAATTATATTGTCAAGGTTTTAAAATATGAAATATAAAAAATTAAATTTTAAATTATATGTTATTATTTAAATTACTATTTTAGTATTTTAATTTGTAATTAGATATTTTGAAACCTAATCATATTTTACAATAACAAAATATAATTATAACAACAATTATGCGACGTATACATAAAATAATCACTTGTACAGAACAAATTTTAAAATACAAATTTTGAAATACAAAATACACATTAAAAATAAGTTAAATGATATATGTATTTATACACAAATTTATAGTAGATAATTTGATAGCTAGTTTTTTATGTAAACGTAATATTTTTATTATAAAAATTATTATCATGTTATATATATTTTGCCCCCACTATCAAAATTTTCTGGATCCGTCACTGCATAAGACATTAGACATATACAATTAAAATAAAAACATATTATAGTTTAATTTTTTAATAATACTACTTATTCATTTCTATTAATTTTATAAGAGATTAAGATGAAAATTCAGGTGAAGTCGACTTCACGTGAAGTTGATACCTGAGAACTGTTAGATGATTTAACTGATTTGACTAAATTTTCAACTAACAGTTCTCAAGTATCAACTTGACGTGAAGTCTCAACTTCACCTGAGATTAATCATTTGATCTAATGATAAAGAGAGGGTGCAAGAATAAAGCTTCCAAGCACGTATTTCTCGGATGGCTGAATACCCAACCGTACCCAATACTTATTAGTCTCTTCAGTGGTTCCATTGCTGGCCAACAGCACAAGCTTGTAGCTGTTGCCTAAAAAACCGTGTACCTGCCTATTGCAACTTTCGATCTTTACTAGCTTTAGATTCGCGTTAGATTTGTGGTTGTACTCTGTGATTGCGAAATTCGCAATCTCCATCACACGGGGGGATCATTGACGTCCATGGGTTGTACGTACATCAGAGCAAAGGCGGAAAGAGAACCCAAAACAAGGAGAGAAATGATGATCAGGCAGCTTGATCTCATGGCAGCCATGCTTGATGATGTTTTGGTTCTTCTTGAAGGGTTAGTCTTTTATTTTGTCTCTAAGTGGTGCATAGTTACGTGCAATTTATATAGTAGTAGAAGGAATAAAACTGTGGGAAAAATATTGATATATTATTTTTGTGTATAAAAATGTTGGGTCAACCCAACCCGAGTTCTCGCCGGCCCAGTAATGCACCCTCCACCCGACCCGGACACGCGTCCCGTACGGCTTGCACACAGCCGTGGGACAACACCTTTGAGGGTATGAGCCTGCCCACTGGAAGGGCCCACTACTGACATGTATATAAGGGGGAGACTGGCTCTCCCCCCAAGGTACGTCACATTCACACACCATTTCCTTTCCGCCTGCACATATTCTGACAAGGGCGTCGGAGTGTCTTTGCAGGTGGCACCCCTCCTCCCCATATGAAGTGCTCGGGACCTCGCACACCCGGGACCAGGAAACCACGACCCAGCGAGCCTCTCCATCATCCCAAGCGTTGACCTCAAGGTCCTAACCCGAACCGTCCGGTACCCGACCTACCGAACAATATCTTTACAAGCTAAGTTCAAAATTATCTTTTAATACAGTTTTAAATATTATAAATAAAATGAAGAAGCTTTAAGTATATTTTTAATTATTTATTTCAGAATATATTCAAGCTAAGTATTTATTTAGAAAGACTTTAGCTCTTCAATTTACTTATGGGATAATGAATTGATTAGGGAGAAAAGTAAACTGTCGATAGCTTTTAATTATTGCGTGTGGTTAGATAAAAACACATATAAAAAGGATAATTAAAACCTTATAAAATTTGCCTTTCCACTTCCTTAAGAGTTAAAGTTAAGTAAATAAATAAAGACAAAAAATATATAAATAAATTTTATTTTTTTTATAAAAAGATTAATTATTCGCATTCATGCTTATTGCCTTCTTGTTTATATTTCCTTCTTCGATATTTTTGGTCGATCCATCTAATGTATGCTAATTCGATAATCGCAGATGTAAGAGCCCAATTAAAATTGACACTTTTATATAGGGTTATTTAATGCCGCACAAAAAATGACAAAAAAAAAAAGATATCACTTGTATAAAGACAACAAAAATATTTTTTTTAAATTATTTATTTAGTTACAGTTAAAATATATATTCTAAAATTTTAATTTTATAATATATCTTATTCAAAAAATTTAGAAATAAATAAAAATTGTCAT
The DNA here is from genome assembly GCF_000816755.2 of Arachis ipaensis. Lineage (NCBI taxonomy): Eukaryota > Viridiplantae > Streptophyta > Magnoliopsida > Fabales > Fabaceae > Arachis > Arachis ipaensis. Next base: position 7,358,095 of record NC_029788.2, read on the forward strand.
AGTAAAAATAAAATAACTAAAAAAATAAAATTAATAGATTAAAATATAAATCTTTAAAAATAAAAAATTATTAAAAG
>NC_029788.2:7359611-7361853 GCF_000816755.2 Arachis ipaensis
CTTATAATAAATTTTTTATTTAAAATTTAAATTTTAAACAAATTAAAATGTTTATATCAAAGCTAAAGTAACAATTTTAAGAATATAATAACACTTTTTAATAATGACAATACTTTTCATCTAAATCACGTGTCAAAAATTCAATACATAACAATTTAGTCAATAAATTATGAGATCAAATGTTCTTATCTAAAAATATTTTAAATGTTTTTATCTAATTTCTGCTAAAATAAAGCCCGCATTTATTTGCAAAAGGATAATAAATTTCCAATTCAGAAAAGTAGAGCATGGTGACAAAAATCATAATTCTGAAAACTACATATAACTGGTCTAGTTTTTGGCAAAAATTCGTTTTTAACGATTCAGGCAAAAAGTGCCAAAAAAAAAATACTAAAAGAAAGGTTTTAAAAATTGAATTGATCATCGAAACAGTGATTGAACTGCTTTAATTATTAATTTATTTATTTATTGGTTCAAAATCATAGTTTAATCAGAATAACTATTTTATAATAAAATAATAAAAAATATAAATAAATACACTAAGTATAATATAGTCTAATATAAAATTTAACAATTGGACAAAAATATAACCTAATTATCACAAGGTCATGATCAACACTTCAATAACAATTTATCAAATTACCAAACAAACAAGATGAAGAACGTGAACTAAGATCAAACTAATTATTCAAATTATTAACAATTTGGACAAAACTATAGCAACCTAACCATTCCAAAGTCAAAGAACATCACCTCAACTACAATTTATCAAAATAACAAATTAACAATATAAAAAAACGTGAATTAAGATTAGCACCACAACAACAATTAAAATAAAAAAAAAAAGAAATAACCAAAAGAGCAACCCAAATATGAGAAAGAACAAGAATAAGGAAAAAACATCACCTTTCACACATTCTAAAACTCGAACAGATGATACTGGAGCTTGGAAACATGATAGTCTGATGGATAGGGAATAGATGAGGGATGAACAGCAACAAAAGCTCGACAAAACAGAGGTGGAAGTGTGGCGATCAGAGGGGTTGAGCAATAATGAGGGTTGGAGGCCTCGAGCTTGAACAAGCGACAGAAAAGGAGCACAGCAACAGAAGCACGACGATACAAAGGTAGCGAAAGCTCAGCAAAACAAACATAAAATCATAGTGAAACAGGGGCAAAACAAACATGTTTGCGATGATGCTGGGGCAATGCAGACGACGACAGAGCAGACACGACGGTAGCGGTGGTTGGACAGCTTGAAGAAGTGCGAGTAGATGGAGGTTTAGAGCTGTCTCTTTGTGTTCAAAGACGAGAGGAGGGGTATGGGCTGAGAGAAAACTTTAGGGTTTTGTTTTTCTTTTAACTTACAAAACGACATCGTATTAGGCATTTTTTCAAAAATTAGCTGGGTCCCAATTGAATTTTACCAACCGGCGCCGATTGTTGAAGGAGGCAGTTCTACCTATCAGTCTAGCTGCTAAAGTCATTAGTTTTTGGGGGACGGATTCCATGTGCCGAAGACGTTTGGTGTTTCGGTGCGCATATCCTTTGTCTTCGGCTAACTGGTGCGCCTAATGATGATGGCCGTCAGATCTTGCTTGTTTTTTAATCCAATGACAGAGATCACCCTAGCTCTTCTTATAAGACTCAGAATTTTTGAAAAATCTTATTGTGAACTAATTTCAATTTATTTATTCATTAAAGATTTTAATTTCGGAAATTATTTTATTAAAGCTAACTAAATCAAGTTTTGATAATTAAATTAGAAATTTTATCTAATTTTATAATTATTGGATCATTTTCATATTTAAATTATAAAGTTTAGGAATCGTAAAATAATAAGAATTTACATGATTTGATTTAAATAATTGTGATTTTAGAAATTAATATTTTAATTTTTATGAATAAAGAAAATTAATTATATTATCTATAGTTATCAAATTAGAATTACTTATTTGAGAATAATTTGTAAATTGATAATTAAATAGTATTTTTAATAAATATTAGTGTTGGATTAAAACAGGTTTTCAATTATCCTATTACTCTTAATTTTATAAAATTGTTATATTACTCATATGAATTTTACCTAAACTCTAAATTCCCAAATAAAATCCTAATTTTAACCAAATTAACCCTAACCCCCCTAAAATAACCATAGCCACCACATTCGTTTTAATTTTTCCTAACCTAACCTGTAGAAAAGAAAAAATAAAAGAAAGGAAAAGAAAGAAGAAGGGGGGGG
>NC_029788.2:7387835-7419805 GCF_000816755.2 Arachis ipaensis
ATTATTTTATTAAAGCTAACTAAATCAAGTTTTGATAATTAAATTAGAAATTTTATCTAATTTTATAATTATTGGATCATTTTCATATTTAAATTATAAAGTTTAGGAATCGTAAAATAATAAGAATTTACATGATTTGATTTAAATAATTGTGATTTTAGAAATTAATATTTTAATTTTTATGAATAAAGAAAATTAATTATATTATCTATAGTTATCAAATTAGAATTACTTATTTGAGAATAATTTGTAAATTGATAATTAAATAGTATTTTTAATAAATATTAGTGTTGGATTAAAACAGGTTTTCAATTATCCTATTACTCTTAATTTTATAAAATTGTTATATTACTCATATGAATTTTATCCTAATTCTAAATTCCCAAATAAAACCCTAATTTTAATCAAATAAAACTATAACCCCCTCCTAATCTAACCTAACCACCACCACTCATCTAACCTAACCACCGCCACTCCCTAACTCAAACACAGCTCCATCCCTTCAGAAAAAAAAAGAGAGAAAGAAAGAAAGAAACGAAGGAAAGAAAAAGGGCAACGGGGAAGGGGAAAATCAGAGAAGAAGGAAGAGAGCGCCGGAGAGGAGTCACCGCCGCACTACTGCTGCGCTGCTCAGGACCGTGTCCCGCTCGCTGCTGCACCACGCTCAGTGTCGTCTTTGCCGTCGCATTTGTGTCATCGTCATGCACAAGAGGAGGAGAAATAGAGTGACAGGGAGAAGAGGAAGGGATGACGCCGTGACTGGACTCGCCGCCGTTGCATCGCAGGAGGTTCCAGTTCTGTTGCCGCCGTTCGCGCTGTCACCTCCAGCCCGCGCCGTTGCCGTTCATGAAGAGTGAAAGAGAGAGAGAGAGAGAGAGAGAGAGAGAGAGAGAGAGAGCTCGGGAGCCGAGAAGAGAAAGGGGAGACCCGTGCTCAGCCACCGCCGCGACTCTGCCGCTGAGAAGCTCCGCTGCCGCCACTGAGATTCACCATCGGTAAGGGTTTTTGAGTTTGGTTGAAGAGGGAAGGAGAGAGAGAGAGAGAGAGAGAGAGAGAGAGAGAGAGAGAGAGAGAGAGCTCAGGAGCAGAGGAGAGAGAGGGGAGACCCATGCTCAACCACCGCCGCGCCTCTGCCGCCGAAAAACTCCGCTGCCGCCACTGACATTCACCATCGGTAAGGGTTTTTGAGTTTGGTTTACCTTCGTTTGAGATTCTGAAAACCTTATTGTCTCTGCATGTTGGTTTTAGTCACCGTCGAAGAAGGCCGTGCCTCTGGTCACCGAAATCATGGACTGGAGAGAAGGGGCTGCCTCTCCTATTGCTGCTGCTTTGTTCTTTTATCGTAAGTGGTCTCTGTTTTTAGTTCCATTGAATTCATTTCTGTTTTTGATTCCATTGAGTTTGAATTCTCTATTTTGTTGTAACCATGGTCACTGTTGTTGGAATTATTGACGCCGCTCTCGGTGCTGATTGGATTAACCACCATAGCTATTCTGCATCACCTTCACTTTCCATTATTTCTGTTAGGTCCCGTTCTTGCCGGTGATGGCCGTTGGATTTGCAACAGCTCCAACTTTTATTTCCCTCTTGATTCGGTGAGTTTTTCTTGTTTTGGAACTCTCCCTGTTAGCGATTCGTTATAGTTTATTAAGGATTTTGCAATGTTATTTGCTATTTGATTGAGTTTCGGTTATTTCTTATTACGATTAGAGTAACTATGGTTGCTGCAAAAGTGATTTGGAACTGCGGTTGTGGTTGCCACTGTGATGAGCTGGGGGAAAAGGGATTCAAGGCATTTAATTATGTGGATTGCGAATAGTTGAGCTAGGGATTTTTCTTAAAATTTATTTCATATTATAGAGTTGTTATAAATAGATATTGATGCAAAAAATATATTTCTGTGATTATGTTTGTCTTGTAGATGTGGTTGTTTGATTGCTTGAGTGATATACGGTTGTTGATAAGAAATGAGTTTGAAAAGTTATTTACTTGATTATTATGAAAAGTGGTTACCTTAGTTTGGAGTTAAAGTGGTTTGATTCTGAGTAGGTCTGATCTTATAAAAGATTTAATACTTGAGCTGGTTTGATTTTAAAAAGGGATTTATTATTGGAATTTGTTTGATTTGAAAATAATTTGATATTGGAATTGGTTGAATTTTGGAAAGTCATTGAAATTGGGAAATATTCATTTCTGTTTTTGATTCCATTGAGTTTGAATTCTCTATTTTGTTGTAACCATGGTCACTGTTGTTGGAATTATTGACGCCGCTCTCGGTGCTGATTGGATTAACCACCATAGCTATTCTGCATCACCTTCACTTTCCATTATTTCTGTTAGGTCCCGTTCTTGCCGGTGATGGCCGTTGGATTTGCAACAGCTCCAACTTTTATTTCCCTCTTGATTCGGTGAGTTTTTCTTGTTTTGGAACTCTCCCTGTTAGCGATTCGTTATAGTTTATTAAGGATTTTGCAATGTTATTTGCTATTTGATTGAGTTTCGGTTATTTCTTATTACGATTAGAGTAACTATGGTTGCTGCAAAAGTGATTTGGAACTGCGGTTGTGGTTGCCACTGTGATGAGCTGGGGGAAAAGGGATTCAAGGCATTTAATTATGTGGATTGCGAATAGTTGAGCTAGGGATTTTTCTTAAAATTTATTTCATATTATAGAGTTGTTATAAATAGATATTGATGCAAAAAATATATTTCTGTGATTATGTTTGTCTTGTAGATGTGGTTGTTTGATTGCTTGAGTGATATACGGTTGTTGATAAGAAATGAGTTTGAAAAGTTATTTACTTGATTATTATGAAAAGTGGTTACCTTAGTTTGGAGTTAAAGTGGTTTGATTCTGAGTAGGTCTGATCTTATAAAAGATTTAATACTTGAGCTGGTTTGATTTTAAAAAGAGATTTATTATTGGAATTGGTCTGGTTTGAAAATATTTGATACTAGAATTGGTTGAATTTCGGAAAGTGACTGAGTTGAGTTTGGAGTTTGAGGAATGTCTGGATGGGACCCGAAAATGGTGGCAGAGTCTGAGTTTTAGAGGAGATGCTGCCGAAATTTTATAAAATTGGAAGTTTCATTTGAAGCAATTAATTAAAAAGATTTGTTTTTAAACATTATAAGTTTTAAGATTGATTTATTTATCAAAGAAAGAATTATGTTTTGAATTGGGATTGTTAATGAATGGAATGGAAAGAAGGATGATGAGGATTTTCTTTGAAATATGGTTTTTGAATGGATTTGGAAATGAGATTTGGATTGATGAATGATGATGATGTTGAGATATGGATTGAGAATGTTGAGATATGATCTTTGAATTATTTATATAGCTTATGGATTTGAATTATCTGAGATACGAGGTTCCTTGGATAAAGTGCTGTGGCTTGCCACCACGCGTACCAGGTAGAAAACTCGATACTCTATTGACCCTACAACGTAAGTGTGACCGGGAACTATATAAATTCCTAGGAATGTAACCCCCCATTGAGCAATATTGATTATTTGAGAAAAAGCTATGCATAGACTCTTGGAGATGCACGTCGAGAGACAGTCTAAGTATTTTCAGACTTGTTAGTTGGCTGGATAACCGACAGAAGAGGCTCATCAGCCATAGGACAGGCATGCATCATATGCATTTGTATGCTTTGCTTGGGTTTGAACTTGTTTTGGTTTGCCTAATTGTTGAACTGTTCTTAACTGCTACCTGAACTATTTGCTGTAACTACTATCTAAACCTGTACTTTCCTTGTCCGTCTTGCCTGTGTTTGTCCTGGTGTGCTACATCTGAGAATGAACTTTGGTGCTGAATTGATGTTTGTGTTGATTGATTGCGTGGTTGGTTTCTGATTGAGATTTTCTTATAAGAACAGAAAGATTTTGGATTTTTGAAAGGTTAAACATTGTTTCATTGAAAAGGTTTTGAATGATTAGCTATTGGTTTTTTTTAAAAGGATTCATAAGACAATGATAATCACTGAGCTTGAAAATAGTTTTCTTATTAAATATCTTCTTATGACAATTCTAAAACTCCGTGGTGCGACCGTGTGGTTAGGTTCTCACCCTCTACAGCTTTATCTTTTCAGGAGATGGGTGACGAGGCTTATGAAGAGCTTTATTGCGTTTTGTTGACTCGATGTTATTGTTTTAGTTAATAGCCCTCGCCTTTATCTTTACGAGTTTTTTTATAAGAGGGATAGGGATTTGATTATGTAATGCTTGTAAAGCTATTAATATATCTATATACATATGTATCCTTTGTAAGTATTCATATTTGTGTGGATGTATGATATCTTTAGAAAGTCTTTTGGGTAGTGACACGATTTAAGTTTTAAACAGGCTCATACTTTAGTATTTAAATATTGTAAGAGTGGTCGTAATACCCAAGCTATCAGAGTGGCGCAGCCGGAAGCGTGATATTTTGATAGTTAGGGTGTTACACTTCCCTCCTTTGATTGGCTAGTGGACATCTTGTGTCAGAAGGGTTAGTTTGCAAAATTTACTTTGTAGCTGGTTATTTTTGTTACATTCGAAAATTATTTGGGTTTATGTAGAATTAGTTTATGATGTTTTAACACCTAAATTAATAGCAGTTAGTGATTCTATTTAACGCTAAATCAGAGATGATGGAGGTGGGCTAGGAAGGAGGGAGAAGCGTCGTGGACGTCGTTTGATGCATACAAGAAACGATTTGATGTTTACGTTTTTGTCACTGACCGTCAATAGAGTTGTAGGAAGCTTTCTCCTGCGGAATCACAATGCGAAGTTGACTCTCTGAATGGCGCATCTATCGCGACTCATTTGGTTTCGAGGATGACGATCTGCATAGTGTCATCGCCGGAAGGGGTTTCGATCACCGTTGATAAGAAGGAGTGTTGTTTCGGGTAGACGTATGGCTTTGCCGGAGACGATCAACAAGGAAAGATCCAAGCGGCGTGGAGATTGTGGGCTAGAGAATGACGAAGGAGAGGCAGAAGATATTTCGGGTCGGGCGGGTCGTGTTGGAACACTGCTGGTTGGACTTGGCTCAATCCAGATGGGCCTGTAGATTATAATTTTTTTTTCTGAAACCAATGATGAAAAAAAAAAAAAACCTAACATGGCTGAACAAAGAAGAGGAACACCCAGTACCAAAAAAAAGGAACACCAAATTAGTTATTGCATGTATAATTAGTTACTGAACAATCTAATAGCAGTATTAAATATTTAAATTTTCTTAGGATATAATAATTAAAATACTTTGTAAACCAACTTTTCTGGGGCATAAAATTCACAGAAACGTTGAATAAGGAACATGCACATATTTTTCAATTGAACACGGGATTGCATTCGTGCAATATGATTGGTTGAGGTTGAATACCTGTCCTTTAATAAGCAGAATTTGATGAGTCTTTTTAAGGAGATTTTCTTATTCAATAAAATAATAATGCACCTCTTTTATTTTTGGAAAGGTAAAGGAATAAATTAAATTATTTCGTTGGGAAAAAAATGGATAACAGTTATCCAATGAGAAATTAAATTAAATAATTAATGTAAGAAGAATAGAACCCTAAGTTTGATCTGGTATGGAGGATTCGTTTGATGATGATACAACTTAAGCATGCAACTATACACAAATTATTACATTCATAATGCAAACGGCATGTGTGGAACGATCCATTATCACTATATTTTAAAGATAATGCTCACACGTATAACCTTCGCATCTAGCAGTATTTCATAACAGCATTAGCTAATAGGCCGACCCAAAAAAAAATAGACCTGAACAGTACAATACCGCAGCCCTTTCTCAGTTACATGGGCCGCCCCAGTTACATACATTGCGGGGGAGGGTTGGTTTACGGTGTCTCCATCCCGTTGTTGCACTGATCCCTAAGACTTGGGACTTTACCTCTCCAGCAAAATGTTGTCCAGCTGCCGTATGATTTCTCCCAGTTGAGTCTTGATTCCCGTTTCTCTCTTTTGACTTAGGATACATGGTACTCGATCGATGCAATGGCCTGTTGTAGGTCCTTAATCAATTGACTGGTTGCAAGTGATATAACTTTGTTAGCAACACATTAACACTGACGCAAGTGACTAGATGTAAGGGCGTCGCAAGAAGATAATTTTCGCTTACCAGATGCACCTGGTACCTTCGTAGGAGTCGACGTCACCGTCGTATCGTGTCGTCCACTGTGAACGAATCGATTGAACTCCAACGCCGGCGGGAACTCGCTGCCCAGCCCCGGAACAGGCGATGTAGTCACCTAAAAGTAGTCGTTCCAGGTGTTCACGGCTTCTTGGTATCTCCGGTAATGAAGAAACAGGTTCCGTGGAAAGCCATCCACCTGAGCCAATGCTGTCTCTCAGGTGGGGTATATTCCAGGTATCCTCCCTCTAAACACGACGTTCCACGCACCTTCTGGTCGCATTGCCATCCGTTTATTAGAGGAGATCTAGTAGACCTTGCAGAGGGAGAGGGGGTTAGGCTTGATGGTGGAATACAGTTTATGGATTTTTCTCTCGCCTATAGGCTAAGAAATGGAAGAGTAAATAAATAAAGCAACTAGAATGGTGCAAAAACAGTCGAGGTTTACTTGCATGCGGACCCCATGTTCAGGAGTAGGGGTGTACTTCACGCGGACCCCATACTCAGGAGTAGGGGTGCAGGGACTCTAGGTTCAGGAATAGGGGTGTACTTGCATCAGGAAAGAAAAAAGTAATAACATGTGTCGTATAAATCACCACTATTAATTTCAATAAATTTATTATATTTTTAGAATTAATTTTTATCTAGAATTAATTCTCAATATAAATTGTTATCGAGTCCCTTGGCTAAATAAATTTTCTAAAAAAACCAAACCGTCATTGACGTTTTCCATTTTTGCACTTGTAGACAGTATAGAAAGTAAATTAAGAAAATGAAAACGGCACTGTCATTTTGCATAAGGACAATCCAGTCTTATCCAAAATGTTGGACAACAAAACGTATGAGGCGCTAAACCTTAATAATAAATGCTAGTATATAATATATAAAATATTCGCTTTTATAGGATAGAAGGAAATTGTTATATGTGTTCGCAGTTAAATATGATATATGCTTTTTTAATTAATATAATTATACTATCGTGATAAGTACAAATTATACTATAATAATATATAACAGCTAACATTCCATCCATGTATTAATACCTGGTTTTATCTGGACACATCGGTAAATGAAGAAAACATCTAGGAAAATGTATGCAGTACTGAACCCCCCAATGGCAGTATATTAAAAAGCAAAATGCTACAAGGTCATTTACAAATTCATCTCTCCTCTTTATAATCTCCAATAATCCCTTCACCAAGTCCTTGCAAATGGCCGAAAGTTCCCAGAAGGATGGAAAGAAAGAAAACGTATCCGTTCAGCACAAATGTCCGCTGAATCTTCTTCCTCGCGAAATATGGTCTAGGATTATCACGATGGTTACATTGAATTCGATTGAGGATCTGTTTAACATGCAGGCGATGTGTAAGGTGTTCCTGGGTGTGGCGAGTTTAGATGCTGTATACAAGCATGCGACAATGTCGTATAAACCGTTAGTGTACTTTTTAATTTACCTCGACAGGCCTGAAAGGAGATTCCTTGATCGCTGCGTGGAAGTAGGAAATGTGGATGCTATACTCTGGCAGGGGTTCATGGAGTATTTCCAGTTTGACTGCCGTGACAAAGGGATGGAACTGCTTTCTAGGGCCTCAACAGAGGACAGCGTTGAAGCCGGTTACTTGTGTGTCATGTGCCTACTGTGCGGACACGAAGACAAAGACGAAGTGCAAAGGGGTGTTCAAATGATTGAAGTTATCCATACTTCTGGGCAGGTCTAGAGGTTCAGGGAGTTCTTGACGGACATTTTCTACGATGTCAGGGTGTTCTTCGAAATGTTTGCATTTGAATGAACGTGACTGTTTACCACTCTTGTTAATCTGCCCCCTGACTGTACTGTTATGGGTTTATCTTTATGTAATCCGTCAATACAGTGGCTAGCAAATGTCGGTTTGTTATGATCCTTCATTAACCTCTTGCTATGTGTATTGATGGTGTATTTTATTTTATTTTATTTTTTGTTAAAAAACTGTCAGTTTGATCAAATAATTTATCATGATTATGTGGATGGCACAGACGACACAATTAATGCATATCTTGGCTAGAACTTCGTCCAAATAATGCTTTCTTCTTGAGGGGGATTTGATCTGAACTTTGCACTATTGAAGTGACGTTTGAATAGACAGAAGACTGTTTAATCAATCAACCTTTTACACCATCGTCTGTTTTTTTCTGGGGCTGGGTATTATCTTAGATCGTGACAATGAATTTATACAAAATTGGCAACTTGGATAGGCAATTGGGAGTCACCGAAAGGGGTCAGGTAAAAAATGGGAACGAGATTTTTTTATATGTGCAATAATAATTGACGATGTTGTATAAAATCTGTAGAAACGTTGAATAATTAGCATGCTATATGTTCCAATTGAACACGGGATTGTATTTGTATAATATAACTGGTTGAGAGATTGAATACTTGTCTTTTAAAGAACAAAATTTGCTTTCATTTTTTAAGGAGTTTTTATTATGTAATTGCACTAATTTTTTTATTATAACCCGAGAGAGAAGTACTTCGAATTTTGTTTCAATCAATGGCTTTGTATTCTTTGTTCATCTAAGCAATCTAATTTGAAAGATGTTTATCTCCTATAATTTGATATAATATTAGGATATCATAAAAATGATACTATGTTTACATTCCTCTTTTTTATTGTCTAGTGTAAAATAATGGTATGTGCCTTTAAATTAGAAGGATCCCGTAAACATTAGTGACAATCAAACGTGTTGCCTGTAGGGTAATACCAATCTTCAAGGAAGGATAAATCGATAAACACGTATTTGATAACGCACACGTAAATAGTTGCCGAAATGGGTCCGAAATCATGATTTGGAAATGGTATTTGGCTCCATCGTGACATAAATCCCTAATTATGTGTCAACCGGTCACATGACTTTTGAAATTAAGAACAAACAGATTAAAGTAGATATAATTATATTAACCGAGTTTAAGTTCCACTACAGAAGATCAAATGGGAGACAGAACAAACAAAGGAAATAAAAGGATCATACAGGCCTCGACGAAAAACATGACATAAAGATATCAAGCATGTGCAACAGGTCAAATACCTCCGACCCCGTCTTCTTTCTGGCCGGCTGGCCCCCGATCGTAAGAGTTGTGTGCCATCTTCGGTGCTTTACGATGACCCCGAAAAAGTAAGAACTTTTGCTTTCCCTCCAAAACATCAAGCCTGCGTTCCAGCTCAAGCCACGCTGGCACCTCGTGCTGTTTCCGTCGACGAAGCTTGGCGATTTCTGGCATCAATTCGTTTTGTTTGTGATCCAATTGGCAAACGTCACCTCATTCCTTCGCTGCACCATTTGCAACATCGTTTCCAATCGTCGATGTGCCTTCTCCTCTTCCTGCAGTTCATCCTTCTTTGCCTTCGCCACGAACTTAGCGGCAAACATCTCCACCCTCGCCTCCCTTAGCTCTGCTTTGGTTGTTTCAAGTCTAGCCTTCAAAATCTCCTCCTTCTTGATCAGTGCAGCCTCAACGAGGTCACGATCTGCGCACTTATCATCTTCACGGATGATATCGATCAGAGCGGCGATGGACAGTTCTGCGAGGTCGTCGGGACTAATGGCGTGGTCGGTGACGGATTTCTGTGACATTTTCTCAGGAGAAGACGATGACATATGGCAGACTACGACGACCCTTAAAGCAACGATTTTTGTTCCGGCGACGATGGTTCTCCTCTGGGTGGGTCCTTCTGAAGTTACACCGAGGGTGCGAAGTGGAAGCCGTGTGCGGAGATGAGTGTGGCGGTGTGGCACACGGCGGAGATGAGTGTGGCGGTGTGGCACACGGCGGAGAGAGCAATGGAGGGTCGCAATAATAAGGAGAGGGAGAAGGATAGACAGAGAGTGGGAAGAAGGAGTTACGGCAGAGAAGAACTGAATAACGGTTAGTAGGGTTTGGGTTGTCAATAACGGGCTATATATAGGAAGTTGCTTGGTATGATTTTTTTCGTAACTAATGTGTAAATAAAGGGGGTTTATTTTTAGAAAAATAAAAGATTAATTTAAACAATTTTGATGAAAAAAAGAAGAAGAAAATATAACATTTATTCAGCGAGTAATTAAAGTAAGCAACTAAGTTGACATAAATATAACACAAAAATCGAACAATTAAGATTAAATTATTGCATTGTAAAACCAAAGTATTTGAATAGGATAGTACATTATTATTAAAATAAATTAAATTAACAACTGTATTGTATTGTATCTAATCATATGTTTTGATGGTTCCTTCTCCATTTTTTCAAGTTCCTTAATTAAATAAAAGTGATAAAAGTGATTAGAACCAAAACATCGGTTTTCAGATTTCTAGAAAAATAAAAAAATGAAAACGAGTATTTCGTTTGTCCCCTATTAATTATCTGATCTTTTCCAGAACAATCAGTAAAGAAACGTACGAGGCACTGAACCATTTTAACAACAAAAAAGGATATAATAAGAGCACAAAACGTATCGTTGGTGGTCGTGTCTCGTCTTGATATTTTCTAAAACCCTTGGCCTAAGGTGCTTGCAAATGGCTGGAGATTCCATGAAGAACAGAAAGAAAAGGAATGCAGCCAAGAAGATCGGAGGGAAAGGGACCGTATCCGTTGAGTATGAAAATCTGCTGAATCTTCTTCCTCGTGACATATGGGTCAGGATTGCTACGAAGGTTGCATTGTATTCGATTAAGGATCTGTTCAACATGCAGGTGACTTGCAAGGTATTTCTGGATGCAGCGAGGTCTGACGCTGTTTACAAGGAGGCGTCGATGTTGGAGTTGCCGATTGCGTCTTTTTTATACTACTATGGTCGTCTTGAAAACAAATTCCTAGAATGCTGAGTGGAGGCAGGAAATCTGGCTGCCCTACTCTGGGTGGGGATGACTGAATTCGTCTGGATTGGTCACTGCATTGATGGAATGGATACTCAGACTATGGCTGCAACTGGGGGCGACCTGGAAGCCTGTTACATGTGTGCGATGCTGCTACTGCCTCATGGCAAGGAAGACGAAGAGCACATGCGAAAGAGACTTGAAATTTTTGAAATTGTACGTGATTCTGGAGCGCTCGAAAGGTGCAGAGAGGTCTTCAGGCAGGTATTCGAGGGTCGGTGGGTGGAGGTTAAGCTGTTGGATCCTGGACAGTCCGAGGTTTGTTGATCTACCAGTTGCCGTACCCGAGGCACCATGGGTGCTGTGGAAGATTTGTCCCGTGTCTCGTGTGTGTAGTGCCTAACCGATTACGAGGTTCGGGTGTTCCTGGAGTTGTTTGCATTCGAATAAAAATGTCTATTTTGGGGTTTGTGTTTCCCAAGTTTGTTGTTTATGATTCTCGTATCTGGTATTACCGTATGAAGCATTATCTCTACTTTTGTTAAGAATTTACGCATGGTAATCCTCATATTAAATATATTTTTATTATGTTTCTATTTTTGTGAGTGGAAATGTTTACATTTTAGTGAACGTGGCTGTTTACCACTATTATTAATCTGCCCCCGAATGTACTGTTGTAGGGTTATCTTTATGTAACTTCATGTAATCCGCCAAAACAGTGCCTAGAAATGATGATTTGTTAACATTCTATGTCTTGGTTGAAAAAATGTCAGTTTGATCCAATAAGTTAACATAATTAAAAGGCATTGTTGTTCATCGTCAACCAAAAAAAATGCCTCTATTCAAATATTAGTAATTTGTTTGATTCGACTATATTATAACTTCAGTACGCGGGTATACACAAATGATTATAATTTGTGATTAAGACAAATCCAATGTTGGAATACAGTTTATGGGTTTTCTCCCACCTGAAGGTTAAGAAGTGGAAGAGTAAATAAACAAACAAGCTCAGAAATGGGAGAGTAAATAAACAGAGCAACTTGAATGGTGCAAAAGTAGATATAATTATATTAACCAATTTTTTAGTAGCATTTCGGAAGAACAAAAAAGATGACTAAACAAACAAAGCAAATAAAATGTTCATACAGGCTTCGACAGAAAACAACATGACATAAAGATATGAAACATTTGCAGTAGGTCAAATACCCCCAACATCGTCTTCATTCTGCCCGGGAGGCTCCTGATCGTTAGAGCCGTGTGTCCTTAGCGGAGTTTGACGATAACACAGGCGGAGCAATAACCCTAGCTTGATCTCCACAACCTCGAGCCTGCGTTCCACTTCACGCCATGGTGGCACCTCTTGCTGTTCCCATCGACAAAGCACCGCAATTATATGTTCGCAGGGGACCCCGAAACATTCTATTCTCATGCACGTGCATCGGATCTTGCTCATTTTATCAGGCACCAGTGTTTTGTTAGTTGTACAGAATCCCAAATTACGCCCATCGATTGCACCGCCCCTACTTTTGCATCCTTGGTCCATCTTGGCAATATCAGAGACCTTGGGATCTCTTGAATATTGTTAAGAACAAGCACCGCAATTATATGTTTGCAAGGGACCCCGAAACATTCCATTCTCATGCACGTGCATTGGACCTCACTCATTTCATATGTTGCAACAACACGCCAAACTTTTCTTGGAGTGCCGTGTCAAGAGACGGTGTGGATAAAATACAAACCGTTGTCTTTAGAATCAACCACCTTTATTGCACAGGCCCTGTCAAGAATAGGAACAAACAAATAGAATATTGCCCCAGTGTAGTTCTCGGCTGCACTCTGCTCCAACTGTTTCAGGTTGGTGGTCATAACAGGGTCACCCTTTGCACACTCGAAATCCGCCTCCACTTCCTTTGCACGCACGAACATCAAGCATCGATGGAAATGACGTAAAAAATTAGTGTAATTGTATCGAGACTTAACATACCGTGATACCACAGCGTGCAAGCCCTTGCACCTTGAGGTTGTGCGAAATCTGGCAAAGAACCTTCCTCGTATGTGTGCTGTGGCCCAACTATGCCTTCTCTCGTACATGTCTTGTACCCATCTTTTATCAGCGACGCCAAATTTCTCCACCATCTCAAACCGCTTTTTCTGGAATGTTCCAACCTCGTAGTCGCCAAGTATACAATCCTTAAACATCCTGGTGAAGTTAGGCTTTCCGATGTTGCTCGTGGCATTTCGGAGGGGGTGCCAAGCACAGAGTCGATGGTGAGCCTCTAGGAAAACTTGCTCGATCACAGACTTCATTTGCCGGTCACTGTCAGTTATTATGGACACGGTAAGCCTTCCCTTTTATTACAGTTTGCAACTATTGAAACAGCCAAACATAGGTCTCTTCTTTCTCGTCTGCCACGAGTGCAGCGGCAAAGAGAACCGTTTGGTTGTGGTGATTCACACCGGAGAATACTAAAAGAGGTAAAAGGTAAACGTTTTTCTTGTAGGTTGCATCAAATGCAACCACGTCTCCAAATACCTGGTAATCAATTCGGCTGGTGCCGTCACACCAAAACAAATGTTGTAACACGCCCTCCTCGTCAACAACTTCTTTGTAGTATAGTGTTGGATCATTTGCCTTGCACTCTCGGAGATACCTTAAGCACGATTCCGCATCTAGGCCACCCTCTCTTCGTTGCTTCGCATTTACATTGTGCATGTCCCTTGTTATGTAGGGGACATTATGATACCCGCCGGTCAGGCTCGCCATAAAACTGCGGATTCGCGAGACGCCAATGCCCCATTTGCGCATGTCGTTCATCTGCTCGATGTCTGCTTCGCTCATCCTCCGATGGCTTGGGAGCATGGAAGAAAATCGTAACTCAAGAACGTGGTGGTTATGCGCGTTTGAAAAGTATGCAACGTGCCAACGTCCTGATTCATCGTCCATGCGAAGTAGCATCCTTGCAGGGCATCCACACCGTGTCTCGGCCCTTAGCCTCTTTTGCCGGTTAGGCATTGAGTAGAACTTCGGGATCGGTACCCTTGTCGGTGGCACATGAACTCCTGCCGTATCTTTACTTCACCACGTTTTTCGCTTCTAAAACATCTCGTGCCAAAGCCATGGTGCTTTGCATATTGCTGGTAGAACTCAAATGCAATGTCAACATCTGCAAAATTAAAGCGGAGAACCTCCTCCTCGCTCAAGTTTAAAAAATCAATCGAACCTATCAATTCGCCAGAATCAACAGCGTACAACTCATCATCCGCATAATTGTCAGACATTCCTCCGACGCCGTCCAAATTGTCTTCCAATTCAACCGCATCCCCATTGTCGACATCGGCCTCTGCATGATGGTCGTGTTCTGTTTCATCTTCCTGTAAATCGTACTCGTCCGACTCCATCCCTGCAAAGCCTTCACCCTCAACCGATCCAACTCCATGGTCTGCTCCATCATACATTTCTACTTTCTCGGCGACACGCACGCCCCCAAGGGTATCTTCATCTCCGGCTACCCTGTGCCAAACAACAACAATGCGGTAATTTAGCGAAACACGTAAAATTAGGGGATGTCCTTCAAAGAAAATTGGTGGCCTATGACGAAACAAAAGGAGATATTTGTAAATCAAGTGAAGGGTGATAATACAATAGGTACTTTCTTTCCATTGATGGAGACGGCAAAGCCATCAATTGCCGAAGACAACCAACAATGCAAATCAGGTACCATTGTCATCAGAGGTGAGGCTGTTGGTGTGCTTGGATCCGCCTAAACAGAATCGTTAACACTGAACACTTTCTCAATCCCAAAAAAATAGCATTTCGTGGTTCAAAAACTGCGAATCTTGTCTGATGAGTTGCTGGAACAAGACGCTGCCAAAGCCACCATGGCTGAGTGGGGGAGAAGAAGTTAGCTGAGTAGGGAGGTTTCAGTCGCTCTCGGTGGTGAAGATGATGGAAGGGACGATGCGATTGCAACGGAGGGGAAGGGGAGGAAGAGGGCGGCAGTAATAGTTGTTAACCAAATACTGAGTGTCCAACTAATTCTAACAATTAAGTTAAATGTATGCATTTTAAAAATCGTAAAAATGACCCCTCCTATTTTATATGAAATTGCAGAAAAAACACGAAAAAAGCATGCATTTTCATTCTGGCACTCCCTAGCTGACCGGTGCGCCAAACACCAAAATGGCGTTTCGATGCGCATTGTCCTTCCGCGTACCGAATCCGCGCCCTAGTTTTTGGTTCAACCGGTCTGAATGACCAATTTGAACTAATTTTCAAAACATTGATTAAAGACCTAGATCAAGTGGTAAATTAGATACTGCAAGGCATGTACTAATGACATACATGTATGCTTTGTTAGAAGGTGTATCGATTCAAATTCTAGCCATGTCTAGAAAATTGTTATATAGAACCCATGAAGAAGGGAAAGAAAGATAGACGTGTGTGATAGGATCTTGAAAAAAAAATAGTAAATTAAATTGTCTTTTAAACAAGTTTAGCCAAGTTTAAATTCCAACTAAGATTGGAATGAGATAATGTAACGGGTATCTTTCGAGGATGTTTTTGATTAATTTTGACATTCGGGGACGAAAATGGAGATCGAGGACACTTTCAGGGACGAAATTGACTATTAACCCTGTATACAACCAAGAAATAATAATTTTCTAATGAAACATTTATCAAATCTCAACTTTATAGTTATATATGAAAAAAGATATTCACTCTGTCTTGACCAAGAAAAGAAAAAGATAAAAGATAATTTTTGTTCTTTAAAATTTTTTAAAAATTTTAAAATATTATTAACGTTTAGTTTATTTTGATTTTGTTATTAACATTTTAAATTTGTTTGAATTGCAATATACTTGAAATGTGTAATCGTAGTAGAGAGTACTCTTACAAAATGATTAGGAACAAAAAAAATTAATAAATTAACTGTTAAGAATACTTTTAAAACTTTTCAAAAGCTTAAATAACAAAAAGCTAAGTATACTTGTAAAATGATACCAAGCTTAAAATTCAAGTGAATTACAAAAATAATTATAAGAAAATAAGAAGGTTGGTGATGTACTCTCAGGTCATTCAAAGTAATGGAAGAAGAATTGATAAGAAGTGAAAAAAGAGAATGATTGATTAAAAGAACCACACAGGAGTACTGGGTACCAATTACAATATATATAGCAAAAGGGAAAATAAATTACTAACTAATAGTGCTATAATTATGTCTAACAAACTAACCAACTTGACAGCTATACAAAAAACAAACTCTATTATGTTACATCCCCCGCAAGCTGGTATTACGTGGTTTGTGCAAATCAAGTAATTCCAGCTTGGAAAGCAAATGAGAGAATGGTCCTGGAGGAAGGGATTTAGTGAATAGATCAGCCGGTTGTTCACTGGAGACAACGTGCCTAAGATTAGAAACCCCTTCTTTGAACTTGTTTCAAGCCACATGACAATCAACCTTAACATGCTTGGTTCTTTCATGAAAGATAGGATTTGAAGCAATATAGATAGCAGATTTATTATCACAGAAGATATCAACCGGAAGAGGAGGAAGAATGTTGAATTCCTTTAGTAGTTTGAGTAACCAAACGAGTTCACAAGTGCCATTAGCAAGGGCGCGATATTCTGCTTCTGAGGACGACCTTGAAACTGTAGCCTGCTTCTTACTCTTCCAAGAAATAAGAGTTTGGTCAAGGAAGAAACAATAACCACTGATGGATTTTCGGGTGTCTTTACAAGCCCCCCAATCAGAATCAGTGTAACCAGATAGTGTGAAAGAATTGTTGACAGAGAAAAATAAGCCAGTTGCTGGTGATTGTTTTAGATACCGGATGATCCTATAGGCAGCCTTCAAGTGGGCATCAGTTGGTGAATCCATGAACTGAGATAGGCATCCAACAGAGTAGCTGAGATCTGGTCTTGTGTTAGTAAGGTACAGAAGTCTGCCCACCAATCTACGATAGATGGTTGCATCAGGAAGAGGGGAGCCTGAAGCCTTAGACAGAGAAGTAGTGTACTCCATAGGAGTAGATGCTGGTTTTGCACCAAGCAAACAGCAGTCTGTGATCAAATCCAATGCATACTTTCTTTGATACAGTGCAATACCAGCATTGCTTCGTGCTACCTCCATCCCAATAAAGAACTTAAGAAGGCCAAGGTCTTTAATTTTGAATTTATCATCCAAAAACATTTTGACAGCTTGAATTTCACTCAAATCATCTCCAGCTAACACAAGATCATCAACATAAACAAGAATAGCTGTGAAAGTTGTACCTGTGGATTTGGTAAAAAGCGAGTGATCATTTTCAGATGGAGTAAACCCCAGATCAGCAAGTGCAGCAGACAACTTGATGTTCCATTGGCGACTAGCTTGTTTCAAACCGTACAAAGATTTTGTCAACTTGCAGACTAAGTTTGGATTGGAACACTGTAACCCCTTTGGAAGTTTCATATAAACGTCCTCATGTAGGTCTCCATGGAGAAAAGCTGTATTCACATCAAGTTGATGAAGATGCCAATTCTTTGCTGCTGCAACGGTAAGAAGAACACGCACAGTGCTTATTTTCACAACGGGACTAAAGGTGTCAATGTAATCGACTCCAGGAATTTGAGTGAACCCTTGGGCAACAAGACGTGCCTTATGCCTCTCGATAGTGCCATCTGGGTGGAATTTTGTGCGAAAAATCCACTTACAACCAACTGCATTCTTTCCAGGAGGAAGAGAAGTGATTATCCAGGTTTTGCTTTGCTCAAGAGCAGTGAGTTCTGCCTCAATAGCCTTCCTCCAACAATCATGCATAACAGCCTCAGAATAGTGTTTGGGGTCCGAGTTATTTATGAGAGCAAAAGTGAAGGCCTGGTGCTTGGGAGTAAACAATGAATATGACAAATGGTGAGAAAGGAGATACTTACATGTTGAAGGTAATTGGGCCGCATTGATTGGATCTCTATGTGATGAAATATAGAAACAATGAAAATCTTTAAGATAAGAGGGTGTTTTTCTTTCTCGTTCAGACCTTCTCAAAACTGGTGCAGCAGATTGTGACTCAATATGAATGGATGAATGTTCCAATGGTGCCAATGCAGATGCTGAGTCTAAGGTGGCGGGTGATGCAGAATCTGCTATATCATGAAGAGATGCCATAGGTGATGTAGAAGTGGCAGATAAATCAGGTGTAGTGTGTATGGTGTGAGGTGCAATTATGCCATGAGTATGCTCATATGAAGAAGTATGTGCAGAGTTATTATAAAAGAATGCAAAAGGGTCAAAATTGGATGATTCAATTGAAGGCTGATCTATAGAAAAATCAGTGCTTGGTATTTGTTTGAATGGAAAATAGTGTTCATAAAATTCAGTGTTTCTTGATATAAAAATTTCTTTGGATTTTAAATCAAACAAAATGGACCCTTTTGTTCCTGATTGATAACCAAGAAAAACACATTTTCTAGCTCTAGGATCTAATTTTCTTCTATTAGTACTCAAAGTGGTAGCAAAAACAAGACAACCAAACACCTTGAGATGAGTCAAATCTGGTTTATTCTTGAAAAGTGCCTCATAAGGCGTTTGATGATTCAAGAAGGTGCTTGGTAGTCTATTTATTAAATGTACTGAATGTTGCATAGCATAGTGCCAAAAACATTTTGGCACATTAGAATGAAACAAAAGTGCTCTTGCAATATTCAGTATATGTTGATGCTTCCTCTCAACAATTCCATTTTGTTGAGGAGTTTCAACACAAGATGTTTGATGTAATATTCCTTTTGAGTTATAGAAGGAGTTCATTTTAAATTCCATCCCATTATCTGTTCTAATTTGTTTCACAACTTTATGAAATTGAGTTTGCACCATTTGAACAAAATTTTCTACTAACACTCTAGTTTCGGATTTTAGTTTCATGCAATAAATCCAAGTAAACCTCGTTTTATCTTCCACAATTGTAAGAAAATATTTATGGCCAGCAGTAGATAAAAGTGAGAGTGGTCCCCAAATATCTATATGTAACAAATCAAAAATATATTCTGATTGTGTATTACTAATGCGAAAAGACAATTTCTTTTGTCTAGCCAAGTGGCAAGAATCACAAACATGAGATGATGAAATGCATTCAATAAATGGAAATGTATTTTTCATGATTGACATTCTTTTGGATGGTAAAAGACCTAGTCTAGCATGCCATAGAGTTCCTAAATCTTGCTGCACTGTGACATTTACAGAATGTGTGTTAACTTCTGGTGTAGTTAGTTTCCAAGGTTGAGCATCCATCACATAAAGATCACCAATGACTTTAGCTTGCCCAATCATCTTCAATGATGGGAGTACCTGTATCTCACAAAAAGAATCAGTAAATTTTAATTCACAATGTAATGACTTTGTGAGTTTAGACACTGAAATCAAATTATATTTAAAGTGAGGTATGAATAAAACATTGGTAAGAATCAAATGTTTAGAGAGTTGCACAGTGCCACAAATGTTTGTTGTAGTGGTAGAACCATCAGGTAGATTTACCAAAACTGGTCTCATATAATGAAAAGTTTTGAAAGACTCTTGAATATAGGATGCATGATCAGTAGCTCCACTGTCAAGTATCCAAGAAGTTTTAGTAAAATTTGATGATACACTCAAGCAATGCCTACCTTTTGGTTGAGTAAGGGTGGCGGAAGAAGTAATGTGGTTTACACTATTTGAAGTTGGCATGCGTGATTGTTGAAGGAGTGCTAGTAAGGTTTCCTTCTGATCTGGAGTCAACACAAGTACTGTATCATCGCTCTTTTTATCCTGGTTAGAATCAGCAATCTCAGCACTAGAATTCTCAACTATCTTGTCAGTGCTAAGTTGATTGGCTACTCGCTGCTTTTGGTGAGTAGGAAAGCCATTTTTCTTATAGCATGTCTCTGCTAAATGACCAATTCGATTACAGTAGCTACAAAACTTTGAAGTGTAGCCTCGACTATAAGATTTTTGATTTCCTCCTCTGCCTGAATTTCATCCACGGCCTCTGCCTCTTCCAGAAAATGAACCGCCTCCAGTTGAGGTTTGCACCTCTAAAGAGTTAGTCACTATGTTGCTATTTTACGGGTCACAATTCAATTCTTGCTCTTGTTGGGTTAACATAGATAGTACTGTGTTGATTTCAGGTAACGGCTTCATTAGCATGATTTGTGATTTAACATTTGAATATTACTCATTCAATCCTTTTAAAAATTTGACAACATATTCCTCAGAAGCATAGTCTCGAACAATTCGTAATCCACATGAACATCCATTAACACAAGCAACACAACTAGGAATAGCACATAAATTTTCTAATTCTTCCCAAATAGCTTTCAACATAGCAAAGTAAGAGGTAACAGTAAGATCACCTTGTTTGAGTGCATAAAATTCTTCTTTTAACGCACCAACTCGAAAGACATCTCCCTGTGAGTAACGACGTTTTAAATCATTCCACAAGTCTGGAGCTGAGCTAATCCACATCACGCTCTTAGCGATTTCAGGGCTGAGAGAGTGGTTGATCCAGGAGAGGAGAAAATTGTTACACCTATCCCATGCTTCAAAATTAGGATCACCTTCACCTGGTTTTAGAATGGATCCATCGAGGAATTTCACCTTGTTCTTCGATCTGAGTGCTCTCCACATATCGTGCGACCACTGATAATAATTTTGAGGTGTCAATTTAAGCGGAATTAGAGCCAAACCAGGACTTTCTCCTGGATGAAGAAAATAAGGGCTAATCGGATTAGAAATTGCAGAAGAGGAACTAGATCTGTCAAGATGTGCCTGGAACTGAGAGAATTGACGCATGAAAGCGGTGAAATTCTCAAAATCTGCACCGGAATTTGATGAAGGGCTTGCATTCGGATTAGCTAAATTATCTGCCATAGTTGGATCTTCTCGCTCTGATACCATGTAAAATGATACCAAGCTTAAAATTCAAGTGAATTACAAAAATAATTATAAGAAAATAAGAAGGTTGGTGATGTACTCTCAGGTCATTGAAATTTAAAGTAATGGAAGAAGAATTAGAAAGAAGTGAAAAGAGAGAATAATTGATTAAAAGAACCACCACAAAATACTGAGTACCAATTACAATATATATAGCAAAAAAAAAATAAATTACTAACTAATAGTGCTATAATTATGTCTAACAAACTAACCAACTTGACAGCTATACAAAAAACAAACTCTATTATGTTACATCTAATTTTATGAATAATTACTGATTCAGTTTTGATAATCTTAATAAAAACTTTATAACTCGTCGTTAATTGTTAATCTCTATTGGCAAATCCATAATTGGTGGTATATTGCTTTACAACTAGTAGTGACATTCTTGATTAAAAAAGAAAGAGAAAAAGAAAAAAAGAAAAGACTTTACAAGATACTAATGTCCGCCTCCCGTGAACACTGAACACCATACCAGATACTAAAAATCTAACATTATCTACTACTTCTACATTGAGGTAAAGCAATCTGTGACTGCAACCTTTTTAAGCCTTTTAGCATTAAATTTGTTCATAATATGAGCAAAGGAAACCGATCCCTCCCCATAAAAATGCTACCGGAAACATCAAACATGTGAATGCGAAGATGTAAAAGCAAAGAACCTTAATTATCGTTTTTTAATTAACTGTAGACTATAGTGGCCTATTACTATACCGGTCTTGTCGCATCTCATATATAACACAACGACACCACAAATGTTTCTTGCTCTTTCTTGCTTTTATCCTGCAACTTGCAAATCTCACACACACACCACACATGTTTTCTCATTAGTCATTTCTCGCCTTTTATTTCATCGTTTTCTTCTCGTTCTAGCGCTATTAAAGTACAGCTACAATAATGAACATTATTGCTGGATCCACAAATATCTTCTTTTTTTTTTTTCTTTTTCAACTTATTAGAAATTTTATATCAGTTACTCTATAGTCTATATCCATGACTCGGAATTTGAAGGGTAAGAACAAAAGCTTTAAAATATACTTATTGATGCTGTAAAATATACTGAATAATGTTTCGTAATAAAGTATAATTAAAAAAGAAAAACGTGGATAATCATTGGTGACTTGTTTGTTTAGCGGACAACTCGTGAAGGGATAAAGAATACCATAAATTGTGTAACTACTTAACCAACAAAATCACTAAACTTATTCACGGCCAACAAGAATTTAGGACTCGGCACTTTATTAGGTGACACTTATGCTATCATTTTAATCTTGACTTATGTTATACATTTAAATTATTTTGACAATTAAGTCTAACTAAGTTGGTCTAAGCCTAATAAAAATTGCTCCAATTACGTGAACAGTTTCACGTTTCTTTCCTCCTCTTCTCTTTAATTTTCTTCTCCTTCTTTTTCGCGTTTCTCCTCCTTCTTCGTGTGTTTTTATTCTTGTTCATAAAGTAAAACTAGAAAAATAATGAGAATGTAAAATAAGAAGAAGATGATAAATAAGAAAAGAAGAAGTGATAATGATGAAGAGGAAGAAGGAGGAGGAGTTGTTTTGAGTTCGATGCATTCTGGATTTAAATTTTGGTGCAATCTAGTCTTCACTTGCTTTAAACTAAGTTTGTTTGTGTGTCGTCGTCATTAAAAAATTTCGGTGCATTCTGAATTTAAACTGTTATACATATAAAAAGAAGACAATAATAATGACAATAACAATAACGATGATGATAATAATCATGATGGAGGAGGAGGAAGAAAAGGAGGATGAGGAGGAGGAGGAGGTGGTGGTGGTGGTGGTGATGTGGTAGTAACGACAACAATAACAAAGGAGAAAAATGAAAAAAAAAAGAGGAGGAGAAGGAAGAGAAGAAGAAGATGATGATAATGAAAAAGAAGGAGGATGAAGAGGAGTTTTGAGTTATCATTTAGTAATTTCAGTGCATTTTGGATTTAATTTTGGTGCTTTCTGGATTTAATTTCGGTGTATTCTAGTCTGAATTTGTTTTGAATTCAGTTTGTTTGTGTGTCGTCATCATTAAGTAATTTTGTTGCATTATGGATTCGAACTGTTATACATATAAGAAGAAGATGACAATAATGACAATGACAATAACAATAACGATAACGATAAAGAGGAGATCGAAGAAATTCAAATGAAAAAAAGAAAGAGAATGAGGAGATAGAGGTGGTGGCGTAGTGGCAGTGACAACGATAACAATGAAAGAGAAAGATGAAGAAAAATGAGGAAGAGAAGAGAAGAATAAGAGAAATTTGAAAAAAAAAACTAAGTCTGTAGAAAAAGAAGCCGTCAAAAGGTTAGGGGTGAGTATGTGTCGGTTTGGTTCAGGTTCAAGATGAAATTAGAACGAAACCGATTAAAATGTAATTTGTTCGGTTTGGTTCGGATTTGCATTTTTTTGTGTATTCACCCAAACCAAACCAAATCGATTAAAAATGGATTGGTTTGGTTCGGGTAATTAGGTATCCGATGACTTTGAAATTCATAAAAAAAAAACAAATTTTTATCTTAAAAATTCAACAATAACATCAATAGAAATAATCCAAACATGTTAAACACCAAATATATTAAAAACTAAACTCATTAAAATCTAAACATATTAATAGTGAATAATCTTTATCTAACGGAAATACAAATTTTTTAATTAAACACCAATTTTTTTTTATTTAATTAATATATGATCGGGTTCACGGGTTGATTCGGGTTCCGCACCCCAGAACCGATATCCGAACCAATCACTAACAAAGACCATCGGTTTGGTTCGGGTTGGACCCGATTACCTGTTGGTTCCAGAACCAATTTAATTGGTTCGGTTCGGGTTCGGACAGGTAATCGGGTACCCGCTACCCGTGCTCACCCCTAGCTTCAAGCACGGCTTCTTCTATTTATACACATAACAAGCCTTCATTTTCAAACTTCATTTATTTGAATTTGTTTTGAAAAGTGATTCCTTCAATATTGAAAGTTAGCCGCCCAAGTTATAAGTGGTCATCCATATCTTTATCACAACACTTCTCCTTGGATGACCATTTAGGATTATACCTTATTAAAACCTTACTAAAGAAAAACCCAATGGGAAAAAACTTTAGTGAAGGAAAAAGAGTACAAAATCCTTTGTGATAGGGAATGCCTCATTAAAAATTTTGTCAAGAAAAACCCAATGGAAAAAAATCTGACCAAGGAAAAAAGAGTACAGTCTCCTCCTCTTGTCGACATTATTTAATAGCTCGAAATCAGCGCCTCTTTTGAAAGTGACTTTGTAAATAAATCTGTCAGATTATCACTTGAGCGAATTTGTTGGATATCAATTGTCTATTGATTTTGAAGATCATGAGTGAAGAAGAATTTGGGAAAAATATTCTTTGTTCTATCACATTTGATGTATCCACCTTAAGTTGAGCAATGCATGCTGTATTATCTTCAAACAGAATAGTTGGAGCTATCTTCTGATCAATTAGTCCACATGATGACAGAATATATTGGATCAGACTCCTGAGCCAAAAATACTCGCGACTTGCTTCATGTATCGCTAGTATTTCAGCATGATTAGAGGATGTTGCTGCAATCGTCTATTTTGTGAACCTCCATGATATAGCTGTACCACCATATATGAACAGGTATCCTGTTTGAGAACTCCCTTTATGTGGATCAGACAAGTATCCTGTATCTGCATACCCAACTAGTTGTGACTTGAATCCATAGGGGTAAAACAATCTCATATCAACCATTCCATGAAGATATCGAAATATTTGTTTGATTCCATTCCAATGTCTTCTGGTTGGAGAGGAACTATACCTTGCTAGTAAATTCATAGCAAATGATATATCGGGTCGTGTATTATTAACAAGATACATTAGCGTTCCAATGACACTAAGATATGGTACTTCAAGACCAAGGATATCTTCATTTTCTTCTTTAGGACGAAATTGATCCTTTTCCACATCCAAAAATCTTACGATCATTTGGGTACTTAATGGATGTGACTTATCTATATAAAATCTCTTCAAGATCTTTTCTATGTATGTTATTTGATAAATAAAGATCCAATTTTTTGTATGCTCGATCTGCAGGGCGAGACAAAATTTAGTATTTCCAAAATCTTTCATTTCAAACTCTTCTTTTAGAGCTTTTATAATTGTTGGAATCTCTTCAGTAGTTCCAATGATATTTAAATCATCAATGTACACAGCAATTATAATGAATCCAGATGCAGATTTTTTTATGAAAACACATGGACATATATCATCATTCTTGAATCTGTTTTTGGCCAGATACTCAGTAGGACGATTATACCACATTTGTCTAAATTGTTTTAGACCATATAAAGATCTTTAGAATTTAACTGAGTATAATCCCTGTGAATATTCATTGGACGATTTTGATATCTTTAAACCTTCAAGGATTTTCATATATATATATCACGAACTAATGATTCATATAAGTAGACTATTACCACATCCATTAAATGCATATGTAGTTTATGGTATACGGATAAACTAACCAAATAACGCAATGTTATTGCATCCACTACAGGGAAATATATTTCTTCATAATCTATACCGGGCCTTTGAGAAAAACCTTGTGCCACAAGTCGAGCTTTGTAGCATATAACTTCATTTTTCTCATTTCATTTTCTCACAAGTACCCATCTGTATCCAACAGGTTTTACATCTTCTGGTGTACAGACTTTACGTTTTGCAAGTGAGTCTAACTCAGTCTTCATAACTTCTTTCCATTTTGGCCAATCATTCCTTTGTCGACATTCTTCAGCTGTTCTTGGCTGAAGATTCTTAGTTTCATGCATGATATTTAATGCCACATTATATGCAAATATTTCATTGACAATTATCTTATTTTGATCCCATTTTTCTCCTATAAAGACATAATTTATCGGGATCTCGTCATTTTCACAATTTTCAGGTATCTAAACGTCTTCTGACGTCAAAACTATATTAGAATTTTGGACAACTGTAGGTGTCTTTACTATATCTTTTTCAACAGGAATAGTATTTACCTCTTTTCTTTTTCAAGGATTTTTTTTCTTTGGAACCGACAGGTCTACCACGCTTCTAGCGTGAATTTGTTTCAGTGGCCACTTGTCCAACTGGAACATCTATTCGAATTGGGGCATTTTCAGCTGGTATATAGGATTTGGTTATCCTCTTTGTATAAGAAAATGCATTAGACAATTCATTTGCTATTCTTTGCAAATGTATGATCTTTTGAACTTCTAGTTCACATTGCCCTGATCGAGGATCTAAATGCATTAAGGATGATGCATTCCAATTAAATTCCTTCTCACAAAACTTATTCTCTCCTCCTAATATTGAAAATTTTGATTCATCAAAATGACAGTCTGCAAATCGAGCTTTAAACACATCTCCAGTTTGTATCTCAAGATACTTTACTATAGAGGAAGAATCATATCCAATATATATCCCCAATTTTTTTGGGGGTTCCATTTTGGTGCAAGAAAGTGGTGTAATAGGAACATATATCGCACACCCAAATATTCTTAAATGGAAAATATTTGGCTGCTGGGCAAAAGCTAATTGTATAGGAGAAAACTGATGGTAACTTGTTGGTCTCAAACGAATAAGTGCTGTGGCATATAAAATAGTATGCCCCAAATCGAGGTTGGGAGATTTGTTCTCGTAAGTAAGGGTTTAACAATTAATTGGAGGCATTTAATAAGTAATTCTAGTAACCCATTTTGTATGTGAACATGAGTTAGTGGATATTCAACGCTTATTCCGTTAGCCATACAATAAGTATCAAAGGCTTGGAAAATAAATTTACCAGCATTATCAAGACGAATTACTTTAATTGGATTTTCTAGAAACTGTGCTTTTAATCAAATAATTTGAGCAAGTAATCTCGCAAACGCTAGGTTGCGAGAAGACAATAAACACACATTTGACCATCTTGAAGATGCGTCTATTATGATCATAAAATATCTAAAAGATTCACAAGGCAGATGAATAGGTCCACATATATCGCCTTAAATTATTTCTAGGAATTCAGGGGACTCAAATCCAATCTTTACTAGCAGGGCTAGCAATTCATACTCTACCTGCGGGTATCCAACCCGGTCCAACCCGTTCGGGTAGGGAAGGCTACCGAATCCGCTGCGAGTAGGGTAGGGTACGGTTCGAGTATGCCTGCGGATAGGGTAGTGTACGGGTTTAGGGTGTACCCTACCCTACCCTACCCGCACCTCATATATAACACATATTTTATAAAAATTAGGTATATAGTAAAGGAAGTGAGAGTTGAACCCACAACCTCCCTTATGTAATGACTTACAATAAGTAAACAACCACTAAAACTAGTTAGTTAATTTAGTAATTTAGAGCATTAGTTTTTTATTTTTTATGTTATTAACATGTATAAAATTTGAAATGATTGAAGTTTATATTTACTTTGAAAAAATTTGATATTTCTGTGGGTAGGGTAGAGTAGGGTAGGGTTTAGAATTTTAGGGTGCGTGTAGGGTTAGGGTTGAGAGATTCTCAACTCGCGGGTAGGATAGGGTAGAGTTTTAATAAAATTTTCAACCCGTGGGTAGGGTTAGGACCCTACCCTAACCCTACCCATTGCCAGCCCTATTTACTGGTGATGGCCATAAAATTAGCTTTCCTTGAAAACATGCAGCATAACTAAATTCACTAGATTTAAAGAATCTTCTTTCTTCTGGTTCTTTAGTGAATGTCCATGGGAGTTTTCAATAATTCTCTGCATCATGGTTGTTCCCGAATGACTCAATCGATTATGCCAAGTTATAAATTCATTTGAGTTAGTAAACTTCTTGTTTACAATGCCATGTGATTCAATTGCACTAATTTTAGTATAATATAACCCAGATGAAAGTGAGGATAATTTTTCTAATATAATATTTTTATTTGAATCATGAGTTGTGATATACAAGTACTCATGATTTTTCTCATTCATTATTTCAATATGATATCCATTTCAGCAAATATTTTTAAAACTCAATAAGTTCCTTAGAAACTTAGTTGACAACATTGCATTATTTATTCACATTGCCTGAGCCAATAATAGTATTAACATATTCTTCTTTTGACACAAGATGGGTAAAATATATATCACTTTTAAGAATAGTATGCGAACTTGCATTATCCGCAAGTCAAACATCTTCACTATATATCCTTGCCATTTTTTTTCAAAGACAAATAATAATAATAAAGAATGAGTAGAAGTATATGTGCATAAAATTATTTTCCTAATTATTTTTCTAAGAAATACTGTACATAGTATCATATACTAAAAATTTTATTATTATTTTAGAACTTAACACATTTAGTAATTTTGAAATTCATAAACATAAATATTTTATCAAACATTATTCATATACATCACACTTGAAATTCAAATGCATAGAAAATAAAACTTAACAAGAAGTTTCTTACATTATTTATTTACATGAATACTTAACAATTCTATATATTAAACTATTCCATCATTGATCAAATGACCAATATTTTCTTCAAGATCCTCAAAAAAATCAGATACTTCATAATGAGTGGTGTAATTTTCAGCATCATTCGAAACAAAATTCATCTCATTTCCTTTGTCGTCTTTTTTCAAAGATGCTTGATAAAGATCGATTAGGTGCCTTGGGGTACGACAGATACGCGACCAATGGCTCTTTCCACCACAACGGACACATTTATCCTCTGTTAATTTATTTTACCCATTGTTTCTTTCTTTATCTCACTTCTGGTGAGATCATTTCTTGTGAACATAATTTTTCTTCCTTCTATAATTTTTTTTGTTGTCAAAACCTTGCCATTTATCTCTTCTGGGGTTATGATTTGCCGCATTTGCTTCAGGAAATGGGGCGGCATCAGCTAGGCGTGTTTCATGATTTTTTAAAAGCAACTCATTGTTGCATTCAGCAACAAAAAGGTAAGAAATTAACTCAGAATATTTTTTAAATTCTTTTTCTCAATACTTCTGCTGCAGGAGCACATTCGAGACATGGAAGGTTGAGAAAATTTTCTCTAACATATCATTATCAATTATCTTTTTCTCACATAATTTCATTCGTGGGGTGATTCGAAACATTGCTGAATTATATTCATTTATGGATTTAAAATCTTGTAGACGTAAGTGTGTCTATTCATATCAGACTTGAGGAAGTATCACCGTCTTTTGATGATTATACATTTTTTTAAGGTTTTTCCACAGATCTACAGGATCTTTTAATGTGAGATATTTATTTTTCAATCTTTCGTCAAGTTGACGACGAAGAAAAATCATGGCTTTGGCTTTATCCTTCTGAGATGCATTATTTTCAGCCTTAATGGTATCTCCAAAATCTATTGAATCAAGATGGATTTCAGCATCTAGTATCCATGATAAATAATTGTTTCCAGATATATCAAGAGCATTAAATTCAAGATGAGAGAATTTCGACATAATGAAAAATTATTACCTGAGTCTTCCTAAAATTTTATCAGAGTCCCATACTGATAACGTGTTGTAAATAAATAAATAAATAAATAAATAAGGAAGATATAATAAATATAAAATAAAAAAGTATAATTAGATAACAATATTCACCATAATTACTATTTTAATATAATAGCCATGATTAATATATTTACTAATATTATATATAAAGAGTGAGAAAGAAGAATATTTAAAATAGTTGCAACATAAAAAAAAAGAGAAAATTATTTTATTGCTTGTGTATTGCTTCAAGCGTGACTTTTCCTATTTATACACATAACGAACCTTTATTTTTAAACTTCATTTATTTAATTTTGTCTTAAAAAAGTGATTCTTTGATATTGAAAAAGTTAACTGCCCAAATCATAAGTGATTATCTATATCTTTATCACAACATAAAAAATAATTAAAACTTATCTGCTTAAGAAAAGTACAATTTATAGTTTTAATTTTTTCAATTTATGATATTAAATGAAATTTCTTACTTAATACCTATATATATTTTTTTGAGTTATGCTATGTGTACACTAAAATCAGCTACCAAAGTCAGTTATCAGCATAAAATATATGCTGAAATATAAATACACATTAAAAATAAATTAAACCACACATGTATTTATACACAAGTACATTAGTGGCTGATTTTAGTGGCTAATTTTGATGTACAAATAGCATTTTTTTTTTAATAAAAATACATCTAAAAAGAGACGACACTATTTTGAAGTCAAAGAATTGAAATATGCAATGGGCTACTTATCCTTTAGCGGCAGAAAGAACAGGATCATGTGCTGTGTAGGTAGCAGCAGCGGCAATCTGTTTTTTCCAAACTGTGTAGCACCTTTTGAAAAAGAAAATTTGTTGAGTTAGTTTTACTCAAAAGTGGGCGGTCAAAACTTAAAAATAATATGATGGGCATGAAAAAGCAAAAAGATGAAGCGGCTAAAAACGTTTCCTCTTCCTTCAGCTGACATAACAAATCTGTAACCGTTCGCATCCATGTACTTTCCCCCCTCACAAAAAATATCTCAACACATAAAATTAAAATCTCGTGGCTGATCTTCTTCCTTTCCTCTCTCACAGATTCACAAAACCCTAATTGCTGTGTGGACTTGAGACAGTTGCAGAGAAAGTGCCAAGTAACTGTAGCAGTAGTGTTCATAGTGTGAGCTTCTTTGGAAGTGGAAGTAGAAGAAGAAGAAGAAGAAGATGAAGGGATTGTTCAAGTCCAAGCCCCGCACACCCGTCGACGTCGTGCGGCAGACGCGGGAGCTTCTTCTCTTCGTCGATCAAAGCGCCGCCGACACGCGTGAAAGCAAGCGCGAAGAGAAGGTGCTCCTCTCTTTCTATCTTCGTTGCATTTCCAGTTATTTATTTATTTCCTTTTATTTCTTTTTGTGGTGATTTTATTTATTTATTTATTTATTTTGGGCTTGGCTTTTGAGTTCCTGTTGATGCGTATTTCATTTCAGCAATGTGCTGGAATCTTATAGAACCGATCTTTGTATCACGAAGATTTCTTTCCCGTTTTGGTAGTTCGTTAATGTTCTTGAGCTACGAGCATTGAACTATTGTAACTTGCTATGACTTGGTTTTAATCTCACTTGTTTCTATTTGAGTTATTGATATTCTCCATTTTGCAGTTGATTTAGAGCAAGTATAGTTGATTGCTGCAGCTGGCTGTTGTTGTTTAATATTGAATTTATTATTGATTGATGCTTGCCATTGCATTTTCTTCCGGCTGTCCTGCTGGGACGTGTTTAATATAGTGTTGGTTTCTTAGTTTGGTTTTGCTAAATCTTAAATGTAAATATCCAATTGTGCTTGACATGCATAAGAAGTACGTGCTTGTGGCTGGAGTCCATACTCTTGGATTATGTTTTTTTTTTTCTTTTTTCGGTTAGTTCTTTAACACCCTTATTTGATATTTATTTTGCTTGTGTGATGCATCAAACAACAGATGTCCGAGCTGTATAAAAATATCAGGGAGCTAAAGTCGATCCTGTATGGAAATAGTGAATCTGAGCCAGTCTCAGAGGCCTGTGCACAGTTGACCCAGGAGTTCTTCAGGGAGAACACGTTGCGACTCCTCATTAAATGCCTTCCCAAATTGAATTTGGAGGTAATAAGGAAATTCAAGAGACATCCAGATATGTGTAGCATTGTTAATATGCTAATTAGTTTACTTGTCTGTTGCTGTTATTATTTGCTTGTACACTTTATATAGGATTTGAATGCTCATTAAATTTATAGCATTCTTTGCATCATCTGGGTAGTGACTAGTGAGTAATGCAGACTAACTAGCATATTAACCAAACTGCAGACATGAATCTTTGTCTTAATGCTAGACTTTGTTTACTGTTTGCTAACGTCACTCTGGGATTTTCCAGTCTAGAAAGGATGTCACTCAAGTTGTTGCAAATTTACAAAGGCAACAAGTTCATTCTAAGTTGATTGCATCTGATTACCTAGAGACAAATATGGATCTTATGGATATTTTGATTCTTGGGTAAGTATTCATTTTATGAATATCCTGGTTTCCTGATTTTTTTTTTTTTTTCTAGTTA
>NC_029788.2:7419814-7430928 GCF_000816755.2 Arachis ipaensis
TTCTAGTAAGCTCTCTAGTCTGTTTGGTTGACTCTTCTACTTGAACAAGTCAATGGAAAAAATTTTAAATTTATTTCAAAGCATCAGGAGAAAATTTAATGTTTATGTGTGAATTATTCATGGCAATCCCAATTCCTGATCATCAGGTTTTGTAAATCTTGGTTGGGAATTGGTTATCAATTATCTTTGTTCATGTTTTGTTATGTCATGTGATTTCGTTTGTTTCTTATCATGATTGTCATGAACTTGCGATCTGATTTTAATATGCCACTAAGTGCTATTTTGCTTTTTTTAGGTACGAAAACTCAGACATGGCTTTACACTATGGTGCAATGCTGAGAGAGTGCATAAGACACCAGATTGTTGCAAAGTAAGGAAAAAGAATCAGATTTCAATTTCTTTTGTGTGATTTCAAGCTCTAGGCTATTCATAATGACAGCTTGAAACACAATTATTTTGGTCAGGGTTATATTCTTTATTAGAATAGTATTGCATCTAGTCATATACAATCATGTTTGGTTCCTATATTGCGTATGCTTGCATCTTTTGGAGATTTATGCAAAATGCTCTACAGGAACTCATACAGAGAATTGTGCTCTAGAATTAGAAAAGAAAGAGAGGGTCTAACTATGATATTTGTTCCACCGTAGTTCTTGTGATGCTCTAACTCTTCACGGTTTCATATCAGATATGTTCTGAACTCTCCTCACATGAAGAAGTTTTTTGACTATATTCAACTCCCAAATTTCGACATTGCTGCAGATGCTGCAGCAACTTTTAAGGTGGATTACATCTGAAAGAACTAATGGTCACTATTTCATCATTGTGTGGTGCACAAACTTTTGCAATACATCTTACATTATACTGTGTTATCTTGTTTCAGGAACTCTTGACAAGACATAAATCTACTGTAGCAGAATTCCTTTCTAAAAATTATGAATGGGTAGGTTGCTCATCGACCTAAGTTTAAACCTCCTCAAGATATTATAATATTTAAAAAATCCATGTATAAATAAGGGAGAACATAATCATTTTCAACTATCACTCACTACTTTTTTCTGCTTTTAGTTTTTTGCAGAATATAATTCTAAGCTGTTGGAATCTTCCAATTACATTACAAGGCGCCAAGCTGTCAAGGTGCGATATAAGTTCGGGCTTTATCTCAATTGTAACTTATTAGAGTGTTGAGTGAACAACGCAAGCATGCAGTCATCTTGGCTTCAGCTACTATTCGTGTTGAAACTTTAACTTCGATTAGTGTTCATTAAACCAACAAATGTTTTGAAAAATAAAATGCCCAACAAGTTTCTTCCTAGTACAATGGTTTCCTGTTTTTGGCTTTTGGAATTTGGGTCATTGGCTAGTTGGTCTTTGCACTCTTTGTTATCATCCATATGTAATATGTCAATGCACTGTTCTCACCATTTTTATTATGTTACTTATGTTTCATTGATGCATACATAATAGTTGAATTGATTACTTTCACTTTCACAGTTGTTGGGAGATATGTTACTTGATCGTTCAAATTCAGTGGTGATGACACGATACGTGAGCTCAAGAGACAACTTGAGGATTTTGATGAATCTTCTAAGAGTATGGTCCTTTACCAAAAACTTGATGAGATGTCGTGGTACTTAACTTCTTGCTTATGTGTTGCCAACCCTGTATCTCTTATGCATGTGTTGTATTAATTTCCTTTATTATGTTGCTTTTAGTCAGTGTTGAATGTTGATGTATCTTTCTGTCAAAATATGTCACCTCTAAGTCTTAGCTTCACTGCTACTCTCCCTGATTTTTCTAATCACTAGGAATCAGGATTTGTATACTAAAGACAAATGTCCAAATTAAGTTTTGTCCTGAACGATCACTATGTTTAATTCAGAAAAGGAATTCAAGGATCTAGTCATATAGATGTATGTTTAAAGTAGGTCTAACTAGCTATTGGCTTATTGCTTATTTTCCTATCCGCAGGAGACAAGCAAGAGCATACAGATAGAAGCATTTCATGTTTTCAAGGTACTATAATTTTGATATTTGGAAATGGTTATTCTTTTTCCGCTGCCATCATTGATATATGCTTGTCATAACAGCTATTTGCTGCTAACCAAAACAAACCAGCTGATATCATCAGCATACTTGTCGCAAACAAAAGCAAAATTCTGAGACTATTGGAGGACTTTAAACTTGAAAAAGGTAAGAAATATGCCATTTCTTAAGAATTTGTAGTTTCTTCAATGGTATGAATAGTTGTTTTTCTCCCATAATCTCATATTTATTGGCATCGTGCAGAGGATGAACAGTTCGAGGCTGACAAAGCTCAGGTTATGAGGGAAATTGCTGCTCTAGAACTGAAGGAACAGCGCGCGTGAGACAAGTGG
Source organism: Arachis ipaensis (assembly GCF_000816755.2). Lineage (NCBI taxonomy): Eukaryota > Viridiplantae > Streptophyta > Magnoliopsida > Fabales > Fabaceae > Arachis > Arachis ipaensis. The sequence goes on from NC_029788.2 coordinate 7,422,193, forward strand.
CAATTGTGTGTTGTAATAGTTGTGTTAGTCTTCACTTCTTCAAGATGAGAATATCATTTAGTAACTACAGCTTTTTCGATGCTTCCGTTATGTAATTTTACCACGTTCCTTGTATCATAGTAAACAAATAAATTGCCGAAGTGTTAGCTTCATATGGTTTATGTTTTTTCCAATGTATTATTATTAGCAAACAACTCATCCTAGCTACCCTGTATTAGTGTTCAACCAAGTTTAAGTAGGCTGTATTATAGTTGAATTAGATAGTGTTCCCACACGTGATCCATGCAAAAATAATCACCTAGTGGAGTCAATTCACCAGTGGTCGGCGTCCATGGCATGTTGACTACGATTGGGAATTTGGAATCAATTCTGAGTCAAGACACCCTGGCGTTCTGTTAGAAGCTTGTTTGAGTTGCGTACACATTTTTTCTACACACTTGTTAAAGTTAGAATCAACAATGGATATGAGTTCATTTTTCGGTCGGCACTCAATAATAGACTAAAGTGGTTCTTATGCCCATCTTTCCAAAAGCCAAAAAGTCCAATCAAAGATAGACAATGTGCCTCTTATTTCCTTTTGGAGGGTTGTTTCCTTCATTTTATTTTATATGATGATGTTCCTAATTGTATTTGGTCATTGGGTAGGTTCTTTCATTTGTGGCTGAGGGAAGCTTCATTAGGGCGCAAGAAGACAAGATGCGGTGTCCAAATGTACCAATCCTAACCGTATCTCTGTCTTAAGGATATGCTGGTATATTCCGTTAACTCATCACCAAATAGCAGAATTATTGAAAAAAGGTAACTCATTACTCCTCTAGGCATAAATGATTTGTAAGGATTTGAATATTTTCAAGTAAGTATATGCTTATGAGGTGAGAATTTCATTTTTTTAGATATATAGCGAGAAAAGATGATTATGATAAATTCTAATTAAAAAAATCAGTAAGTTTTATTACATGCAAGTCCCTCCATTGGTGCATATTTAAGTTTTAGTTGATTAAATGACATTTTATAATAGCACTTTACTAAATAAAAATTTTTCTAAAATTTATGATCTGATTTGGAAATAAATTTATGCGTAAGAGATACTTCAGAATTCATATACTTGTGAATAAAATGTCTACAACCTGAACCCCGAAAAAACAACAAAACCTTATTAAAATTCTTACCATTAAATTTATGAATAGGATTTAGATTGAAGAGTGTGCATTGCACTGAGCGTGTGTAGTAGAGACTAGAGAGAGCTTCCATCATTCTTGTTTCCATTACCATCAACGAGGCAATGGCTGACACTGGTACCTCTCTCTGAGCACACTTGAGAACGCGTTTGTGAATTTTTATACTCACTTGTTTGCTTTGTATGGATTCAGCTGCAGATTCCCTCTCCGACTTCCTCGCATCTGCCGTCGACGCTGCTCGCAAAGCCGGCGAGGTTATTTTCGTAACTTCACCTCCTCCTCTCTCTCTCTCTCTCCTCTGTTTATTTCGTTGCTTACTTCTATTGATCGTGAATGGTTGTTTCTAGATTATTCGGAAAGGATTCTATCAGACCAAACACGTCGAGCACAAAGGACAGGTATTTCTCTCATTCTCTTCAATTTCTTCCAACATTTATGTCAAATTCATCGCAATGTGATATTGTGAAGCTTCGTGATCCGGAAGTACGAGGCTAAATGTAAAAACTGCTACTCTAGTTCAATCTTTCATATGCCAGCTTATGATTTAAGTTTAATAATTCCATGAAAGAATATTATTTTTTGAGAAATTAATAATCAAGGCAGCACACCACATGCTTGTTGCATTGGAGAAAAATTGAGTGACAAGTTTTTTGGAGAAACTTTGTGTATGTAATAATGGGGACACTTACTGCAGCATGTAACTGATAAAACCATCAAAGGAATTTTTTTACATTTTTTATTGTGATGGATGATGCACAGGTTGATTTGGTCACGGAAACTGATAAAGCATGTGAAGATCTCATATTCAATCATCTTAAGAACCTTTACCCCACTCATAAGGTTCATTGGTTCTGCTCTCCGGCTAACATTTCCTCTTTATTACATATAATTCAAGTGGTGCATCTATACTCTCTATTCTGTTAAGGTGATTTTAATCTGTGTTCCAATTGATTAGTTCATAGGGGAGGAAACCACAGCTGCATGTGGCACTACCGAACTTACAGATGAACCCACATGGATAGTTGATCCTTTGGATGGAACTACGAACTTTGTTCATGGGTAATTATCCGTTCTCAATCTTTTGGGTTCATATATATATACTTGCGCTTCTGTATTGATTCGTGATAATTCTGTTATCTTTAGGTTTCCTTTTGTTTGTGTCTCCATTGGTCTTACAATTGGAAAAGTTCCTACTGTAGGTGTTGTTTACAATCCGATTATTGATGAGGTGAGAAATTTTCCTTCCTGCAGAGTTTGTTTATAAGTAGATGACCATGATGTGTTCAAAGTTTTCGCTTGAGGTTAGAAAAATATGCAAAATTATTCACTGTTAGAACATAACTCTGCTTGTGCTGGTTTTCATTTTTGGTTCTGGTATACTGGCCAAATTGTTAGAAATAAAGCAAGATTAATGTCATAGGAAATTGGAGTCAATTGATATGTCTTGTCCATTTATCAATAGCTTTTTCAGTGAACTGGATGTGTCTGAACTGACTTGCTGGATTATTATTATTCCATATCTTGTTACTAGTTTTCCTCTATAATTTAATATAAAATGAAATTTGTAATTCTTGTATGTAGCTTTTCACTGGAGTCCATGGGAAAGGTGCCTTTTTGAATGGGAAGCCCATAAAAGGTGTGTTCTCTACTCTTCATATTTTTAATTGTTGTTCATTTAGATTTAATCACTAAGCTTATGCATTGATATTTTGCAGTATCAACAAAAACTGATCTAATAAGCTCTCTTCTTGCAACTGAGGTATGTCAAGTCTGTTTGCATTGACTATATGAAATCTGTTCCTTTTGTTAATTTCATTTGCATCAATAAAATGGATTCCCCTCTTGCTCTCTCTCCTTATTGGACACACTTGTGCCAATGACATTTACTGAACCGAGAAATATTGTTTGCTGCAAAACTTCAATATGGAGAATATGCATAAAGTGAAAAAAGGCCTTTCAGTTAACCAGAGTAACTGAATTCGAACTACTAGAAGAGTATCGGAACTTGCTTTATTGGGTCTAATGCTCCATTTTACTTTTATATCCCATGACTTTATGTTTTTATTAAATAGGGGATCCACATTGTTACTTGATAGTCGTTTTCCACAAATTATTCCAGACTAACTTTCCATATGTAGTTATAGTATTTTCATCCACGGTAACTGGTATGTTTTTCTTGTTGAGATGGTACTGTGTATCATCTTACATCATGGTCATCACTGCTGAAGCTGAACCCAGTTAAATTGTAATACTCACTATGTGTTTTATTTCCCAAAGTATGATTAATATGCATATATTGACATAACTCCAATGTTTTTTGTTGGATATCATTTTATCTCTAATACAGTTGGTGAAGAACCCTGTCTAAAAAATCTCTCAACAAAATTTGTTGCTGATAATAAATTTTTTTATGCTTTATATACATGTAACTTCCCCGTTTTGGATATATAAATTTTATGTGCTCCTCAAAACTTGGATGTTTTAAATTGATTTTAGACCATGTTGGGCAGGCAAATTAGATTAGAGTGTCATGTATTGGTTGCTATTTGCCAATTGCCATTCAAACATTCATAACCTTTGTAATCTTATGTGTGTTAAGTGAAACCTTAAAAGCTAAAAAACAAAATCCGAACATTTTGTTATATTTTGCAAAGCACTCTTATTAAGATTAACTTAGTTGTCATGATGCTAACTTGACATAGGATGACACAAATAGCATTTCACATTCTTATGTAGACATCTCTGAAGTTCACTCATAATTGTTTTCCTCTCAAATCAAGACAAATTTGAAATTAATCAAGCTTTTCATCCTGAATGAGTGAGCAGGCTGGAACAAAACGTGACAAAGTAACATTAGACGCCTCTACCAAAAGGATTAATAGCTTGCTTTCCAAGGTAAGACCAGCACTTGCCATGTAGTCTATACTCCAGGACTAAATGATATGATTGACTGCCATAACAACACATTTTCTGTGTCAGGTGAGATCTCTTCGAATGAGTGGCTCATGTGCTCTGAATCTTTGTGGAATTGCATGTGGAAGGCTGGATGTATTCTATGAAACTGGCTTTGGTGGTCCTTGGTATGAGTTTCTCCTGCATGAATTTCAGGCACTCTGCTTTTCACTGTTGTGATTCTCATGGCCTCTATTTTTTTTTTATGTCTTCCCCTTTTCTAGGGATGTGGCAGGTGGTGCTGTCATTGTTACAGAAGCTGGAGGTGTTGTATTTGATCCGTAAGTGACTTTGCTTAGATATCCTTATTCTTAACGAATGGAAAACCTACCAAGTTCTAGATGGTCTAAGAACCGTTAGGTACATTGTCCATTTCACGTTTTACATGTTTATTCATCTTCCGACAATGTTGTTAGTTAGACATGAAATGTGGCAATCTTTATGCAGTGGCAGGAGTCATTATCATTCTAGAAAACTAATAACTAAAAAGTTGCATAGATACTTTCGAAAGATTTTATGCTTGTGGTTGAATCTAATGGTTCGTTTGCTTCAGTTCTGGTGCAGAATTTGATGTAACAGCTCAGCGGGTAGCAGCTTCAAACCCTTCCTTGAAGGATGCATTTGTTGAAGCACTGCGCCAAACAGAGTGAGACATTTACCATTTAGTCAAAGGACGAGGAGAAAATGCCATCCATCCGTATAAATAAATCCTTGTTCCTTGTTTAGTTCATCACTTTTTGCAAAAATAATTCTTAGTGGGGATGACTCAATTTTCTAATTGCTTTTGTAGCTTTACCAAAATTATAATATACTATTATACTCTGCATCTTTAGAAATACAACTCCTCTGTCTCGTGTATTCAACCAATGAAAGTTTAGCACGTAAGACAAGTGCACCATTGGTATAAAAACAAAGACAAATGTCAGGAAAAATTGCTATGCATTGCCTTGAGATACATCGTAAGATACAATTATATGAATATACCTAAGTATATTGTAAGATACAATGATTTATAAATATACTAAAAACATTAATACCATCATCAATACAGAACAGAGGGAATACTTTATTATTACATATGTGGCCATTGTTATAGTCTCGTATAGGCTAGTGGCTGATACCGTATCAAGAACAAAAATTTGACAGAGATAGGAGAACAATTGCAAGTAGCAAGTCATTGATCTTAAAACGAGTTGGTGATACCTCTGTTTGTGGCTTTGGTTTTTCTTTTTTTCAAGCTCTTGTGAAAATATGAACTTGCATTAAATTATAGAAAGTGATTGACATGGAACATATTCAAAGGCCGTGTGAACTGAGTGAAAAGAACAGGGCAAAGAAAGGAACGAAGAACTAAACAACTATCGGATGCTCTTGTTAGGTGAAGCAAATCAGAAAAGTTAAGAGACAGGATAAAAGCATCTATACCTTTCATCTGACCAATTCAAAAGATTGAAACAAGCTGGGTCAGGGTTCACCTACATGTGCCATATTAAGAGAAACCAAGAATCTAAGCTTTGAACTGAGAACTCTTACTATTCTACAAATTTTCCTGAGGAAGAACATGATAAAAAATAGAAAAAGAAAAAGAAAACACTTGAAACTCAAAGGTAATCAGAAAAAAGTAAATAATAAATACAAATAGTAAGAAACCGATACAAAGTATCCTCTGGAATAGCATGGAGAAGAACCACGCCCCAGGAACTCACTATTTCTATGAAAGAATAATCTCCAAAACCAAGCTCTAAGCAGCTTGGAGTACCCTAAAAATTACACTCTCAATATATGTGAGCAAATATACACACAGTAAGCTCCAACATCAAAACTCAAATGTATAGCCAGTTAACCACTAAAATCCTACACATTCTGTGGCCTAACCCCATATCCATTAGCACCATTTGCTCCATTATGTGACATCTTTCCCTCTGTTTTCTTCCTCTTCAAGACAACAATCCATGTGAAACCCTCCAAAAGGAGAGCAAGTCCACCCAAACCTGCAATGATGCCAATGTATGCATGCTTCCAGTTATCATAGCGATCCTGAGCAGATTTCTCCAGTGCACTAAACCCTTTGAAGATGTTAACAATACTGATAGCTATGGTGCCGTATCCGATCAGGTAGTGGTAGATGTTCCAATAGGGTCTGTATTTGTGATCTTTGTTTGGCCTCAGAAGCAAAGCAAACAACTGCATCCAACAACAAATGTTTCTGTCAGTAAACATCATAATAGCAACATGACAAAATCTTAATCTAAACTCAATCAGGGGATCTCATTACCTGAAGGGTTCCAAAGCAGAAGAGGATGATTCCAAGTGTTCTGTGGGTATGATAAGTCACACCAGGTGTGTCACTGCCAAGTTTGAGACCAGTTCCCCAACCAGCAACACCAATAATGTATGCAGAGGTTTGGCATGTCACATGAAGGTAAAACCAAGCAGGGTCTGCAGATGGGAACACCTTCACATACCTTGCTATTATTGCACCAATAGGCATCAAGATCCCCCAGCTCAATGCATTCAGCACTCCATGAACCTGCAAATATATTGAAAACTTTTAAGATCTTTGAATCAAACAAAGTTCTCACATCTAAATCTAAAGATAAAGTAAAGAGGACCTTTATGGCCTATTTGATAACTATTTTAGGACAGGAATACAACAAATACAGTAATCCCTAGGAGGCCAGAATTTGCCTAATTTTCCTATCCACCCTATACACTAAAACAAAAACCAAGAAAGATCCAAACTTTTCACATGGGTGAAAAGTAAAATTTTGTTTCCAATTTTAAAATTAAGACTGAAATGAAGGCACTTACATTTCTTCTTCTTCTAAGTGATCCACCACTGGATCCTGCTTGGCTGGAACCGGAAACAAGATCCAATTTTTCCTTGGAATCAAGATTAGCAGAATTCTGAGCATGTATCTGAGGAGTAGAACCAGACATAGCACCATCTTGCCAAAGATGGACTATTGATGTGGTCCCCTTAGGGAGAGTAACAGTAGCATAAATGGTAACCTCACTACCTTGATAAGTAGCAGACACACCAGTGGTTGCATAACTGATATTCCCTTCTGTCAACTGTGTGTTGGCGCTAGCAATTGGTGAAGTGTATGCTTTTGTGGTACCACCAGTTGTGGTAGCCACAATTGCTTGTGCTCCAGACATGGCTGATTGCAAGTCGTTATTTTTATTGATAGCCCAAGCTACCCAGTTACTTGATGAGGTGATCCCTGCGTGCCTGAATGCTATGTCAAGTTTTCCAGTGGATTGAACATAGCTCCAGTGAAGGTATGATGATAAATGTGGAAGATCACGACACGTGGCATACACCTTGTTGTTGTTAAAGGTTTGTCCTTTACATGTTGTCTGTGCTGAAGATCCAAACATCATGGAGCTCAGCACAGAGATTAACAACACAATCCTCAGCATCAAGTTTGTTCTACCCATGTTGGTAATGCTACAATCTTTGTTTCTTTCAAGTCTTGTTTATGTCTTTTGAGTTTTGGGTTGTGGATTCCAACAAAGGGAATGGATCAAAGTGATGATCGTTGTGGCCAAGGAAATTAGAGAAGAGGGAGGTTATTATAAAGAGGTTTGGTGGGTTTGGGTTGTTGAGTTGTTGATGTACAGCGAAGACTTCAAAAGTTAATAGTCTTAAAAATGGGGAAAAAAAAATCTTTACCATATAAAAAGTGGAAAATAATAATAACAATAATCTTAAAATAAACACCGAAAATTCTAGATGCTTAAAATCATGTTAGTATAAATTATGATTAATTAGAGTATTATAGGACCCATATAACTTATTGTTCTGAAACTTCAAATTTATTAATATACACTTAGATTCTATTTTATTTATATTAATGGAAAAAAAGTAATCTAAGATTGGATCATGATCTCACATGATTCAAATATTAAATTACATATTATTATACCAATAAAAATAATTAAATTTTACATTTGCAATTTGAAATGAATTATCAAGAGAGAGAGTAGATGTATTAGTGTAACTTGTTATAGACTTGTTTGAATTTGGATACGTCCGAGTCAGAGAGGAAGCTTCCATGGCGTGTGTGTGGTGTAAACACTTTGATTAGTTCTGCAAAGAAAACTGAAATTCCAAGTTGCTCAGTCATCAAGATTTTATTAGCTTTCTGAACCTACCATACCCATTTCAGTTTTCACACCTGCCTTTTTGTCCAACTTCACATTACACACGCATTTTATGCTCTTCAGTTTTGGAATTTGGAAATTTCCAAAAGGCTAATTCTATAGTGTCTATGAGTTTTTGTTTAATTTTTGCTTAGTTTAATTTTTGTAGTAAATTTTGAATTTTTAAAAATTATTTATTTTTATATTTTTTAAATTAAATAATAATTTTTAATCATTTTTAGTAAATAGACATCACTTTTTAGACACTATAACATTTACTTTTCCAAAAACTCTGTAAACTGCACCTTTCATATTCATGGTTGGTCGGTAATTCGTTGGCCAGTTTAAACCAAACAGTTGCCACTTGTTACCTGTCTAGCAAGTACTTTAGGATATTTTTTTTTAATTTGATTAAATTCAGATCATTTAAATTAATTTTTAAAAGATATAACAATAA
>NC_029788.2:7430941-7433729 GCF_000816755.2 Arachis ipaensis
AATATTTATTAAAATTATTTAGCATATCTGAATATTTATTATAAGATATTACGTTCTTAATACCTATAAATACTATTTTATATTGTATCATTCTACGATAACTTAAATACACATAAATTTTTTTTCTATTGTTTTCTTTTACCCCTTTCTATCAAATTAATTTTTTTTGTCGTATCCATGATGAAAATTGATAAATCATCATCTGACCAATTAAAAGATTAATTTAATTTACGATTATATTTTTAAAAAATCAATTTAAAATATTTGATCTTATTTTAATTATTAATTTTTTTCATATGAATAAATTGAGTTTGAGAATTAGTAAACATAAATCATTGGGCAATTTACCTAAATAAATAAATTGGGTGAAAACTTTACTCAAATACACAAAACAGAAATCCCTTACGTACATGTGCATTTTCACACTTCTATGTAAACCGTGGGAAGCTACCACGGATTATGGTGTTTGTGGTTTGTGTGTAAACCGTGGCAAGCTCCCACGGTTTATGAAGGAGAAATTTTTATCATAAACCATTTATTTTTAGATGTTTGATTGCATCAATGTGGTATCATTTAGATTGCGCATGATAATTGTGACAGAATACATGTATATAATAGAAGCTCAAACCGCTTAAACTATCAAATACATAGCAGATAATATATTAGAATTAGACAATTCTCAAACCTTTTTAACTATCATTTCCTATTACTTCATTATTGTGTCATGTCATGCACCCAACAAAACTAATCTAATGTAATCTAATCTTCACTCTCAAATCTCACTACTCAATACACAATAGTAAAACAATTTTATTAACACATTCATCGTATTTTTTTTAAATTTTAGATTATAAAATTAAAGTATCAATTATATGTATAAAATATATATTAAAATGTAAAATATATATTAAAAATAAATAAAATAATATATATTTATACAAAAATATATAATAATTGATTTTATATATATATATATATATATATATATATATATATATATATATATATATAAAATCAATTATTATATATTTTTGTATAAATATATATTATTTTATTTATTTTTAATATATATTTTACATTTTAATATATATTTTATACATATAATTGATACTTTAATTTTATAATCCAAAAAACTTAAAAAAAATACAATGAATGTTTTAACAAAATTGTTTTACTATTGTGTATTGAGCAGTGAGTATTGAGATTTGAGAGTGAAGATTAGATTACATTAGATTAGTTTTGTTGGGTGCATGACATGACACAATAATGAAGTAACAGGAAATGATAGTTAAAAAGGTTTGAGAATTGTCTAATATATTATCTGCTATGTATTTGATAGTTTAAGCGGTTTGAACTTCTATTATATACATGTACTCTGTCACAATTATCATGCGCAGTCTAAATGATACCACATTGATGCAATCAAACATCTAAAAATAAATGATTTATAATAAAAATTCCTCCTTCATAAACCGTGGGAGCTTGCCACGGTTTATGCTTAGCTTTCTCTTCGTAAACCGTTGGAGCTTGCCACAGTTTACACACAAACCACAAACACTATAATCTGTGATAATTTGCCACGGTTTATGTTAAAATCAGAAACCGTGGTAGCTTCCCACGATTTACATAGAAGTGTGAAAATGCACATGTATGTAAGAAATTTCCGTTTTGTGTATTTGAGTAAAGTTTTCACCCAATTTATTTATTTAGGTAAATTACCCTAAATCATTTTTTATTATCAGTTATTAATATAAAATATATAAAAATATAAAATATTTATTAAAATAAAATAAATTAAATATATATTTATATATAAATATATAATAATTAATTTTAGTATACAAACAAATAATATTTTTGTTAGACATGTACATAAATAAATACGTTATCTTCCGTTGAGGATTTCAATTTACGCATATGATACAACAGTGTTATACACCCTTTTCTTTGCTGTACGAACGGAAATTTCCATAAAATATTGATTTGACGCCGTACTTTTATAATGAAATGTTGGTATATAACTGTGCAAGAGTTTTAAGTGTATCTCTAGTTATTTTAACCGTTGATCTGAATTATAAAAAAATATATAATATATAATTATATTGTAAACAAATTAAAGTGCTACAATTTTAACTTTATTTACCTAAAAAGCGGGCTAGAATTTTAGGTGAAATCCACATCTAGTGTTGTGAGTTATGACTCATAGTCATGTATGATATATGTGTGGAGTGCCATCATAGTTGAACTTTATATCTAATAACCTTTCTAAACTCATAACTACTTTGAGGTAATTTCTTAGACAGATGAAAATTGTGTTACAAAAGCCTTTCATTGCTAGATTATAATTAGAATAAATCACCAAAAACAAACACTAATAAAAATATTTTTGAAAGATCAAAACGACAAAAACATTTTCAAGCAAGATCAGAGTATATATGTTTTATTAAGAAATTGAATTTTCTTTTATACTTTTCAAGTTTAAATACAGTAAGTATATACAAAAAAATAATAATTTCATGATTATACTCTTAAAATCTATTCTTACGTAAATCATAACTGTTTCTGAAAGCAACTTTGAATGAATAGGTAAAAAGCCATAGCACAACTTATCCTTACTTTATACTTGAAATTTGAAAAAGAGAAGTTTGTACAATTGTGGTCACAATAATAGGTACTAGCACATTAATAAAAAGGAATTTACTTTTAAGTACAATAGTTAGTTGAAGTTATCTATTTTGAATAATTCGTTTATATACAATAAATATTTTTAAATCTTAAAATTGATATT
>NC_029788.2:7433962-7440114 GCF_000816755.2 Arachis ipaensis
TAATACTAAAAAAATCAACTTTTTTCAACCAATATTATCAATTTTTGTTTAAAATTATTTTACTTATGTTAAATATTAAAATTAACTAGTATTGATTAACTAAAAATTAATTCTCCCTAATTTTTCAAAATTTTATTACAACTTTGAGGTCCTAAGACGTGGATTGAAATACACGTTTTTGTGAATGCCTAGTCTAGTACTCCTTTTCTTTTCTTTTTTTTTTTCCTTCTTCGAAATTATTGCACTAATAATAGTTTGGCTTTTCCCTAAAAATTGAAGTGAGATTTGTCTGAAAGCATATATAATTACACAGTAGTCAACTTGGGCCATTGCTTTCTCTTTTGGTTTTTTCACAAGTGATTCGGTGCGTTTGTTTTGTGTTTGATTCCTTATGTAATGCATTACATATGCCCATTCATTACCTCCGGAAGTTAGGGTTACGACTTTCGAGTCAACCCAAAATATATATGCTGCCAATTTAAGCATTTATTATTCCTATTATTCAGGCGGCACATATTTATTGAGTCGGTCAACCAATTTTGAGAAGAAAATTTATATATTTAAGCGTGTTAGAAGACTAACATTTTTTATGAAAAAATATAAAAAAAAGTTAGTATTCATTTAAAATTAAAAATGCATGATAAATATAAAGAAAAACCTAACATTTTTTAATCATATATACACAAAAGTTACTAATACCGAATTGGTCTAGTGATATTATTAGGTAGGGGTGTAAGTTATCGAATCAAACCGAAATTTACTGTAAATCTGAGTTGAAATTTACAACAATCGAATAAAAAATTAAAAAAAATTGTTTTTTTTTTTATTTTTTTTCTAATTAAACCGGTTAATTTGGTTCAGTTTTTGGTTGGTTCGGTAGAAACCGAACTGAATCGAACCGAATCGAAGAAGTGGTTTAGTAATGCATTGAAATGAAAATTTTAGACTTAACAAATGTGTTTGTTTTATATTTAGTTGTTGGAATTAGGGCTGGAAGTGAGTCGAGCTGAGCCGAGCTAGACCAAGCTCAAGCTCGGCTCACCAAAATTGAGCTTGACTCATGACTCGGCTCATTAACAATCGAGCCTATTTTTTAAGCTCAAGCTCGACTCACCAAAAGCTTACGAGCTGACTCAAGCTCACGAGCTGGCTCAAATAATAGAAACATAAATACATAATCTATAATTTTATATCAATAAATTATAACTTATATATTTTTAAAAATATTTGAAATTATATCAATAAATTATAACTTATATATTTTAAAAAATATTTAAAAAGAACAATTTTATATATTGTTTATCTATCAATAAATATAAATTTTTTATTTATGTCTTACATCAAAATTATATGTAATAAATAAATATAAAATTTTAAATAATTAAGATCATTAATATATATAATTATATATTATTATTTCATAAGTATATATATAATATTAAAAGTATAGACTAGATGCATATAGGATATGTGTATTAATAATTATATATAATCGAGCTAGCTCACGAGCTAATGAGCTGAGTTTATCCAAGCTCAAGCTCGGCTCATTTAATTTATGAGCTCAACTTCAGGTTTAAGCTTAACTCACTAGCTAACGAGCTTAGCTTATTGAGCTATTAACGAGCCGAGCTCGAGCAGGCTCATAAGCTGGCTTGACTCACTTCCAGCCCTAGTTGGAATGAGTTGAAATTGTGTTGAATTTGAATGTAATGTAATGTTATTTCAGTTTATTAATTGTTTTGAACATCATTTTACTGAGATTAATTTTTTATTAGTTAGAATTTAAAAACCGAAAAAACTGATCAAACCAAACTGTTTTTGGTTCGATTTAGTTGTGGCACAAACAATAAATCGACTGATTGATATTCTATAAAAACCGAATAGATCGATTCGATTAGTTTTTTGTCTAAAACTAAACCAAACCGAACCGATAACACCTCTATTATTAGGTTTCTAGTTATAAAGTTTGGATATCAATAAAAGAAAAATAAATGTTTCAAATTTCCATGTTGGAGTTTGGAAGATGCACCTATCGATATAACTCAAAGAAAGTCAGAAACCTAAAAGTCAAGAAATGTGAGCAGTAGTAGCGCTAAGCTAATTCAACCAAACTAATCCATCATAATAATACAACTTCTCTTAAACTTATGATGACTCAAAGATTGAGTCACCCATGGTAGAGTAGAATCGTAGCTACCAACTGACCAATAATTTAAACCAATGTTTCCATGTTCTTCATCGGATTAGGTTGTTTAATTTCCATGCATAATGTTTTTTGAGGAATAATAACTGAACAACTATGTACTTATTTTAATTTTTTAATACTTTCTATCTTGGCTCATCAATGCTCCCAATATAATAGTGCTAAATAGCTTAATTATTATAAAATTACTCCATTTGTGGATGTACATTTTTCCTTCTTCATCTCTTCGTATTTTGATTTCAATTCCACTTTTATGTTTTTTTTTTTTATAATAAACACGGCTAGTGTGTTAACAACAACAGCGGAAGAATTTAAAACATGGATACACGATATGAAACCGGTGGATATAGAATTGAATGACCGTAAATTTATGTCGTTCAGGGGTCAATCGTGTAGTCGAATTGATAGAATGTTGGTGAGTTTGGTTTTTTTGCTATCATTTGGAGCACTTGGTTAGTAACGAATGACAGAATTTTTAGGAATCAAAAGATAGGTGTTGTGGAAGTTGTCAACATGTCGATTAGGAGTTACAAAGAGTGGAGTGATATTTAATCTTTTGGGTTGTTGATGGCATTGTCGAAGATGATTAGAGATTAATTTATTTTATCTGTCTAGTACTTTTTTATTGATGCTCCACCTTAAATGTGTTGAGTTTTTTGTTGAAGGGTACTTACAAATTTGATTAATTAATATTATTAATATTATTATTAATATTAATAAACGGTTACCAACAGTTCATATATTGTCAATTATAATAATGATACATAGTATCATTTGATTAAAGGGACGCAACTTTTTAAAAATGGTATATATTTGAAACATTATATCTATTGACTAAAGGGACATAACTCTTTAAGAATGGTGTATGTTTAAAACATTGTACCTATTGATAATAAAAGAGTCATAACAATTTATGTAGTGACAAATTATAATTGCTATGTGCAATAGATATAAATAAAATCCTTGTTCATATTAATCATGTGTGTATTTTAACTATTAAGAGATTTTTTTTATTCAAGAGAGTTAAGAATTTCTTAATATTGCTAATTAAGAAATTCTTAGCTTTCATTGTATCTTGGGAGAATATTGTCATTAACCCTATAACAATTGTGGAAACAAATATCTCTCTAAAAAAAAAGCGATATAATCGTACTTTGAAACCATCTTCATATACCCAACAATTTTAGAGAGATATTTCTTGAAAATGACACAAGATCGAAACACTACGTTCAAGGTTATGAATCAAGAGTTTGTCAAGTTTGGATCGCTTTGATGGAATGAATTTCAACCGTTGGAAGGACAAGATGATGTTTCTTCTTTCGATTCTCAATCTTGTATATGTGATTGACCGAAGACTACACCAATTGTTGATGCCGTTGAAAATTCCACACCGGAAGAGAAAGAAAAAATTGTTCAATTAAAGAAGAAACAAGATGAAGATACTTTTGCATGTTGAAGTCATATTCTCAATACTTTATCTGACTGACTCTATGATCTTTACATGTCAATTCAATCATCATTGGAGATTTGGAAGTTTTTGAAAGAAAAGTACAATATTGAACGAGAAGAAATAGATAAATTTATTATGATAAAATATTTTGAATTTATTATGAATGATACTATGCCTGTTATGGATCAAATTCATGAATTACAAATCCTTGTAAGTAGACTTCGTGATCTACAAGTAGTGATTCTTGAATCATTACAAGTTGGAGCAATTATTTTAAAATTGTCTTCATCTTGGAATAGTTACAGGAAGAAACTTTTACATTCTGGTGAGGACTTCACAATTAAGAAATTACTAAGGTATACACGATAGAGGAAGAAACTCGAAAGCATGATGCTGTGTATCTTTTTCAAAGTTTTAAAATGAATAATATTGGTGAAGACAACACCAATAAGAAGAAAAGAAAATTATTAAAAGATTCACAATATGACAAAAAGATACAAAGAGTGTTATCATTGTCACAAAAAAAGATATTATATCAAAGAATGTAGACTTCTGAAAAAGAAAACATCAAAGACCAACTTAATGGAAGAGAAGAATTTAATTGTTATGGTTGAATAAAAAGTACAAAATATGCATATTGACATAGTTATAAAACATAACATGTTAACAAAAGAAAAAACTGTACCTCAGTGGATATGGTTAACTCAATGTTACTAAAAACAAAATTACCTTAAAATTTGTGGGGTGAATTATTATTGACATCATGTCATATCCATAATAAGATACCATCAAGATATAAAAATATTTCTCCTTATAAAATTTGGAAAGAAAGAAAATTTAATTTGAATTATCTGAAAGTGTGGGGATGTTTAGCTTTTTTATCGAGTTCCTGATAAAAAGAGAATCAAATTGGGACCAGGAGCTATAAAAGGCACTTTCATAGAATATGCTCAAAATTCTAAAGCATGTAAAATATTAGATTTAGTGTCTAATGTAGTTGTTGAATAAAGAGAGATAAAATTTATTGAAAATAAATTTATCAATGATTCAACTTTTGGTTCAAAATATCTCTAAAATAATACTAATATTTCACAAAAAATAAATAATTAAAATAATAAACATCTAAATGACAATGAATTAATTGAACCAAGGAAGAGTTTAAAAGTGAGAAAAAAAAAAGGATTTGGGTCTAGATTTTATTTCTTTTGAGACTATCACCTTTTTGGCAAAAGAAAACATGAGAAGACCTATAGCACAATTAGATTATGCTAGTGCTATAAGAAGTTTAAAGTATGCAATGCATTATACCAGATCTGATATAGCATTTGTTGTGTGCAAATTATCAAGGTTTATGGAAAAACCTAACAATTAACATTGAAAAATTATAACAAGAATTTTTTGTTATCTCAAAAAAATCATAAACTTAGAATTACATTATAGTAATTATCCCGTAGTTTTAGAAGATTATTTCGATGCAAGTTGGATTACAAATCTTAGTGATAACAAATCCATGTGATAACAAATCCATTTTAGAATGGATTTTCATCCTAGGTGGTGGAGCTATAAGTTGGGTCTCAAAAAAACAAACATTTATTACACATTTTACTATGGAGGCTAAGTTTGTAGCTTTATCAGCCGTAGATAAAGAAGCAAAATGATTAAAAAATTTGTTATATGATATAAAGTTGTGGCCACAACAGACAACATTCATTTCAATTTTTTGTGATTGTAAATCAACCATGTCTCGAGCATATAATAAAGTTTATAATGGAAAGTTTAGACATATAAGTTTGAGACATGATTTTGTGAGATAACTAATAGATAATAGTGTAATTACTACTTATATAAGATCTCAAGAAAATTTAGCAGACTTTTTGACTAAAAGTTTGTCAAAAGATAAAATAAAAAAGACTACTACTAATATGCATGGGATTAAAACCTATTGATGTTAAATGATGAAAATCCAACTTTATTATAGTAGACCACTAGTTTCAATGTTTAATAAATTATTTAACAATTAGAGTATTAATGTATAGGATTTAGTGCTATTTACAATAAATTATGAGGGTGAATTAAAACTTTAAGTGAAATAATAATATTATTTATCAAAAGATTCCACCTATATGAATATAGGAATAGTGCAGCTCCAATTGAGAATTTTAGAAATTTTATTTTTGTAAATATTTATGAAATTAAGATAACCACAATGCCATATAAGTACTTAAAATTATAGACTTTTAAATTTTGAGGGTATAAGTAATGTGCCTGATTTTTGGTATTAACATATGGAATATATGTTTAATCGATTAGACATCTATTATTTTATTAGAACTGCTCTAAAATTTATACTAAAATAATATTTAATCTTAATGACACATTCTTTATATATATACTTTTATGATATTTAAAATTTTGTAAATAGGAGAAATTAAAAGATATTTACAAATTTAATTAATTAATATTATTATTAATATTATTATTAATTGTTTTTGTCTGGAA
>NC_029788.2:7440135-7441147 GCF_000816755.2 Arachis ipaensis
AAGAATATTTTCATTAACTTTATAGCAACTTAGTGTAAAAGACAGAAATTTTTCTAAAAAAAATGATTTAATAATACCTTAAAACCGTCTTTATATATCCAACCCTAATAACGAATCAAATAGCTAGACATATATTAAGCAAGATATTTATCATGATCCAACCTCTTTTATGCATTATTTTTTTACGTGTGCATATTCTACGTATTATATATAAAGAAAAGAGAAAGAGAAGAAAAAATCAGCGCCGTCGTATTAATA
This sequence comes from Arachis ipaensis, assembly GCF_000816755.2. Taxonomy (NCBI): domain Eukaryota; kingdom Viridiplantae; phylum Streptophyta; class Magnoliopsida; order Fabales; family Fabaceae; genus Arachis; species Arachis ipaensis. The sequence goes on from NC_029788.2 coordinate 7,440,394, forward strand.
CCCACAAATCAAACTTCTATAATAAATTAAACCCCCTATGTTTTTCAAATTAGTGTGTTATAAAACATAAATTATATTCACAGCCGTAGTAAAGGCTTAATTTAACTTTGTAACTTTTCTGGAATACTTTTTCTTTCGTTGAACTTTGCCGATACGAATGTATTTCTTCTAAAAAAGTAAGAATTGAATACGAGTAGGAGTAGATAATACTATAATAGTATATGTGCTCTCATTACTTTATGAAATGGTACTGAAATATCTCTTTCAATTACGTGTATTATATCGTATATATGTGAGAGCTTTAATATAATAAATTTAAAATTTAAATTTAAATAATTCTTTTTAATTAAAAAAAATTAAAAAATGATATTCACATAATACGTACATCATTGGTACGATACAATAAAGTTGTTCTTTTATATATTAAAAACGTAAATTAAAATTAAAGTAAATTAACTAAAATAAAGATCATAGCCATGTGATGAAAATACATTATTAAACAATAAAGATAGAATGTTAACAAAGAAAAAGAGAAAGCCAAAGAATGGTTCATGCATGTAATTACTTGTTCATCATCATATACTCTATCTAAAAAAGTTAATATGGAAAACAAAAAACAAAAAAGAAAATCATGATTAACAACAACGGCACCGCATTGTTGCGTGTGAAGCTGAAAGCGTCAAACCGATTCACATCTTCATGATGGAGCCCACTCCATGGGCTGCCCGCTGCCCCATTCTTCGAATCTTCTTAA
>NC_029788.2:7441647-7444845 GCF_000816755.2 Arachis ipaensis
TTTTTTAGAAATTATTTTTAATATAGAGATGAATATGATGTTTTAGACTTTTAGTTTAATATTGATATTTAAAGTGTATTATGGTATTGTGGGTGTGTTAAAAAAAGTATCTAACACGTATTGGAAACCACTCAGATAAAGACGCCTAAAACGTCTTTTTTTAAAGATGTTTCCATGTTGTGTTTTAATTAGTTTCTATATAATTTATTCGGTATTCCTCATCACATATTATTAAATTCCTCAAACGATTTTCTTTCCAGAAATAATAAAAAACATTTAATTTGGACTAAAATAAAAAAATAATAAATTAACTATTAGATTTTTTTTAAAAGATTATTTACATAAAAAAAATATATCACATTCATCAATAAATAAATATATATATATATATATAAAACAAGCTCTTAAAATTTTTATAAATAAAAAAATAATTGATTTATATTCGTACAATATATAAAATAATTACTATATTAGAGTAAAGTATTGTTTTTGTCCTTAACGTTTGGGGTAAGTTCTATTTGTGTCCCTAACGTTTAAATCGTCCTATTTGTATCTTTAACGTTTACAAAAGTGATTCAATGTTATCCTACTATCAATTATACTAACAAATCAGATTATATTTTTTAATTATTCTCACTTAGATGTATTCATTCTCAATTAGGTCTTACTTGGATGTGTTCGATTTTAATATTATACCCACTATTTGTATTTAGATTCAATTATGTCCCTAGAAAAGTGAATTATGTAAATGTTGTAAGAATTAGTTTCAACTTTTGATGAGCTATTTTTCAGAGTGGATCATCGATTTTATCCCAGACATTTGTATTCTAACTTTAAGAAGAGATTTTTAAAACTCAAACTAAAGCGTTCATGATGTGTAATTGACGGCAAGATAACATTGAATCACTTTTACAAACATTAGGGATACAAATAGGACGATTTAAACGTTAGGGACAAAAACGATATTTTATTCTACTATATTATTATTATATTATATATTAAGATTCACTAATTTAATTTTTTTATTTTTAATATAATAATTAGAAATAAATAAAATTTTTATAACTAAATGTAGTGTAACAAAATATATATAAAAAAAATAATTAATTTATATTCGTACAATATATAAAATAATTACTATATTATTATTATATTATAGATTAAGATTCACTAATTTAAATTTTCTTTTTATTTTTAATATAAGCATTAGAAATAAATAAAATTTTTATAACTAAATGTAGTGTAACAAAATATATATAATATTAATTAGTTCTTAAAAAATTCTAAAAAAATAGTTTCTTTCATTTTAGTAAAATAACTATTTATTAAAGTAGACAAATTAATTATTTTCTTCTCATATACAGTTTTTTTAAGACATAAAAGTAATTAATTAGGACATTGGTTGAGATAATTAAAATCACTATTTCATTAAATTTTTAATTTAAAGAAAAATCCTAGTTAATTTTGGTATAGAAATTTCGAATTTGGAAACATTGATAAAAATTATGTTGAATTTTGATTTATTTGATTCTCATTTAAATTAATCACTACATAAGTTAAAGTTCTGTTTTGAAGTTATATTCGAGATTTAATATGATTTTTAAAGTTTTAATTTACTTAGTTTTATTTTTTAACTTAGGTATCCGTGACTCATATTAGGGTTTTAAGTGTTTAGTTGAAAAAAATAAGGTAAAAAAAATTTCAATTGTCACATTAAACAGTCGCTAGAATGTATAATGTAACAGTCGTTAGTCCATCTCAGCATGTCGTTAACGATTTTGTGAGACAGTGACAAAAATAAGATTAGGAACCAATGTGAGTCATAACTATTAAGTTGGGAGACTAAATTGAGTAAATCGAAATTTTTGAAATTAGATTGAAACATAGTTGTTAGAACCGAACCAGTGATCGAACCGGTCAAGCTACTGGTTTACTGGTTTATTAGTTCAACCGATAAATTACTGGTTGAACCGATAAAATTGGTCTCACGTAAATATAAAATATAAAATAGTTAAAAATTTAAAATTAAAATTTGAAATACATATCTTCACTAACATTTTATGAAGAATCAAGTCTCAACTTCTAAAAATAATTAATATAAAAAAAATCATAAAATTTTAATACTACAATAGTATCTTATTTTGACACAATAAAAAAATAATTAATTCACAAAGCCTATCATCTAACTATAATATCAGTAGATTTTAACACTAACATCAAAACAAATAACCTTAATTAAAATATATACTAGTAATAAAATAGATCAAGTAAATTAATAAATTTTTAGTGAAATTTATATTTATATTAATAATGGTATATAATTAAAATATAATTAATTTTAAAAATAGAAAAAATAATAATTGAATTAAATTAGATATTTATGTATACTATATAATTAGTATTTGTCAAATATAATGCTTAGAAGTGCAATGGCTAAGTGGCAAGTAGAGGTTGCTTTTGCTCCAAGGTTCTTGGTTTGAGACCTTGTGGAGACATTTTAAAAAATTTTTCAAGCAGACTAGTTCGGTTAGATCAGTTTGCATCGGTTCACAACGGTTTTATTCCTTAAACGGTCTAAGGAGTAAACCGATTCGGTTCAAGTCCGATTCACTAGTTTTCTGGTCGAACCAGCCGATCCAGTTCGGTTTTTACAACTATGGATTCAAATACGAACATAATTTCAGAGACCAATAAGTATTATCTCTTTGTTGACAATTAAGTTATTTTAATGGTAATTAAGATCTAATAATGGTTTATAATAAAAGAAGCATTCTTTTGCAACAATGAACCTATAGTAGTAGTTAGGGGTGTTCATAGATTAGATCATATCCACATAAATCCACAGTATTTATCCGTATCTGATCTATAATTTGAGGATATGATCTGATCTATAAGATGATCGGATTGGATCGAATCGGATCCACACTCTAATAAGATAGAAGTAAATATGTTTACAAAAGTAAACAAAAAAATTATTGACTTTTTTTATAAAAATAATTTTTTTAATATTTTTTATTTTATGGATATATTTGATATCTGATCCAAACATAAAAAGTGCGAATATCGAATTTGATCTAATAAGTTTAGTGTGGATTAGATCGAAATTTCAGCCATATCCCATCTGTAAACACTCCTAGCAATAATAACTAAAAAATTACAATGATTATATTTTTAACTAAGAGGAAGTGCCAAAAAAAA
>NC_029788.2:7444945-7448518 GCF_000816755.2 Arachis ipaensis
TAATTATTTTTTTATTTATAAAAAGTTTAAGAGCTTGTTTTATATATATATATTGATGAATGTGATATATTTTTTTATGTAAATAATCTTTTAAAAAAATCTAATAGTTAATCTATTATCTTTTTTGTTTTAGTCTAAATTAAATATTTTTTATTGTTTTTAGAAAGGAAATCTTTTGAGGAATTTAATAATACAAGAAACACCGAATAAATTATACAGAAACCAATTAAAACACAACATGGAAACATCTTTAAAAATAGACGTTTTAGGCGTCTATATTTGAGTGGCCTCCACACGTATTCTGTGTGTTGGCCAAAATGTTGACACGTGTCCAACACGCATCTTGCGTGTTGTCAGAATGATAACACGTGTCCAATATGCATTCTGTGTGTTGATTCTCCATCTGCAATATCCACCCACCTGTAGTTACATCAAATAATTTCATTTTCAACAAAAATACTAATATTTTTTCTATATAAAAAAAAGCCTATTTTTTTCTATATAAAAAAGATACGTAGAGTTTTGTTGAAAATATAGATCTTTTTGGTATATATACAGATGAGTGAATGTTACAGATATCACAGATCCAACATGCAAGTTATGTGCTGATTCAACACACATGAAGTGTGATGAACAAGCTAAGTATCGTGATCAGGTGCAACACTCACCCAATGTGTTGTTGAATACGTGGCGAGCACCGAAAGCAACACGTATGTTGCGTGTTGGACACGAATAAGCTGTTGATTCTATATGATACCAACATGTAACCTGTGAGGTGGGTCTTTTGTATATAAAAACTGAAACTTGTTATTATTTTACTTCATTGTGAGCGAGAGAGGTGTTTTAATACGTTGTTAGTGTGATGGATGACACTGTAAATATAATAGTTTACCACAACAATAAAATTATATGAAATACATATGAGGGGTGAGTTTTGCGTGTGAGAATCCGTTTTTGTTTGTGATTCCATACAGTATGATGTTCACGAAACTACAGTACGATCTCTGTCAAAACATAGAAGTTGGCTCGACATGCGTTCCGTTTTTGCTGAAAAAGCTACTTCCACTTCAAATAAGACGTTACCTACATGTTGACTCAAATAATATTGCAATTTCACATTGTGATACACCATAATGGAATATAGCTGCATAACACATAAATATTATCCATATTAAAAATAATTTTTAAATTTTTATACCTTCAAAGTATTAATTAAAAAGATAAATTAAGTATCTTAATTAATCATTACTCATAAAAGATTATTCTAAAATGATATTATTTGTAGATTTTATTCCATAATTGATATTTGATTAATTAATTTAAATAATGAGGTGTATATATTTTGTTTGCAAATCATATCAATTAAGGTTGATATACAATAAAAAAGATATAAATTAGATTTATTAAAATGATTGACAATGAATAGAATTTTAGTAATTAAATGTCAATTTCTGTTTAATCCTGAAAAAGATACTTTTTCTGAAATGAGAGGGGTATGCATATTGACACCAAAACGTATAACATCAGCATTTTTATAGTAGAATGATATTCATCGTAAGATAATCTAATGATATTATTTGTAGGTTTTATTCTTTCAAGTCTGCTACATATATAAGTCTTTTTGGCATACAAGTTGGCCAAAACTCAACAAAAACAACTATCAGTTTAGATTGCGTGTAAACACACGTTTTTTCCAACTCTTGAATAGCACAAAAACTATTATGACAAACGATTCTTCTCCCTCAATCAAAACCGCAACACTCAAAATTCAAATAAGGATCAAAATCTCTCAAAATCGTCGCGAAAAGTGAAGGAAGTTTCAAAACTGAATTCGAAAAGAATTATGAGAAAATGAAGAAGAAGAAGAAGCAGCAGAAGGATGATGAGGAAGAGGAAGAGTTTTAAATTATGCAAAACTTATTAGTACAAAAACATCGAAAATTCTTAAATAATACACATAAATATCTTAGTTTTACACTGAAATTTGCTGCAAAAATAAAAAATATTTCCTCTAATGCTTCATTTTTTTCTTCTTTTTTCCTTATTTCTTTCCTTCTTTTAGTTGAACGAATATAAATTCATCATCTTCCAAGTAATTTTGCAGCATTATGTGTTTCTTCTTCTTTTTTTTGTTTGATTTTTTTGTTTTTATTCTTATTAGAAGAGTAAAACAAGAAAAAACTTGAGAAGGTGAAATAAGAAGGAAAAGATGAATAAGAAAAAAAAGAATATGGTGATGATGATGAAAAAAAAGAAGAAGCAGCAGAAGATGAGGAGGAGGAAGATGAAGAGTTTTGAATTATGCAGAACTTATCAGTACAAAAATATCGAAAATTTTTAAATAGTACACAATAAATATCTTAGTTTTACACCGAAATTTGCTGTAAATACCCAAAAATATTTCTTTTAATGCTCTGCATTTTTTTTTCTTTTAGTTGAATGAATGTAAGTTCACCATCTTCCAAGTAATTTTGCAATATTATGTTTTTTTTTCTTCTTTTTTGTTTGATTTTTTTTTTATTTTTATTCTTGTTAAGAGAGTAAAACAAGAAGAAACTTGAGAAGGTAAAACAAGAAGGAAAAGATGAATAAGAAAAGAAGAAGAAGATGGTGATGATGATGAAAAAAAGAAGAAGAAGCAGCAGAAGAAGAGGAGGAGTGAGAAGAAGAGTTTTGAATTATGCAAAATTTATCAGTACACATTCACCGAAAATTGTTAACAGTACATATAAATATCTTAGTTTTACAACAAAATTTGCTACAAATACACAAAAATACTTTCTTTAATGCAAAAATCTTACATTACATTAAATTCAAACCATCAATAATGAATAGTAATTTTCACAAACAAAAACATTATTCACCTACAGAATCATAAACTACTAATGAAAACATTAATTAGAATTGAATTACACCTCAGCCACTTGATTGGATTCAAAATAATAATCCACTTTACTCTGGTTCAATTGACAATCTGAACTTGAATCATTCATTATCTTCAACAATGAGATAATTGTTCAAAACTGATTTCAGAGCTTGATTTCAAAAACATAAAGAACGAAGGAAATCGCAAAAAACGAAGAAAGAGAATGCAGAAAACGAACGAAGAAAAACACAGAAAACGCAGAGATGGAAGAGAACGTGGATTGAAAACGCTGAGAAAATCCAAAAATGAAAATGAAATCTTTTCGAAAAAGGTAGTTATATATTCGTGCATTGATTAAAAAGTTGGTTAGATAATGCACGTAAGATGAATTAGGTCAAAGAAACTTGTATGGACTTGTAACTTTCTTTTATTAAAAATGTAATACTATTAATTTAACAAAAAAATAAAAATGAATACATTGCATTTAATGAAAAAGGATGATGCGATTTCGAAATTGATGATGTCATACTAATTTAATAACATTTTATCATAAATATATTTAATGTATATTAAAAGTTAAAATTAATATTAATAATATGTCTAAAACTCTAAATACAGGATAACAAACTTAACTCTGGCATTTAATGCGTCTGAATTTTAGTATATTTCATTTGAATTATCTAGAAACATTTTGATGCATCATGCAT
>NC_029788.2:7448607-7449954 GCF_000816755.2 Arachis ipaensis
GTAATTCTGATGTTAGCAAAGAAAGCTACTTCTGAAAATAAATATATATATATATACAATTCAAAAAATAATAAAATAAAAATGAAATTACATATTAGAATTAATTCGAGGGGTTCCTGTTGTCCTCGTGAGACATGGTGGGGCCCACTTGACTTGTTACACAATACAACGATAATACTTTGGTTTATACTTTACTTTACTTTAATTAATTAATTGTCCTCTTGCGACTTTCTCTTTTGTTCTTAGCCGGACTTGTTTAGAAGCTTTTAAAAGGTTAAGCAAGTAAGTAACTTAGAATTAGACGTTAATTAAATAATTATAACTAAACCTCGGAGTTTTTTAGTTAAAACACCTGTTTTAACGGGTGCCTCAATTTTGTGCCACGCGCATTTTAATTAATTTATATCAACATTGTTTTGCTTGCACTATTTTCATGGCTTAAGCCTCTCGATCTATCTCCACATTCATAAAGCCAAGTGATGATGATGATAATCACAGTTTACCACTCTTAATTTATTCCTTCACCTAAACTTTTAATGAAAACTAACACCGGTGCTAATTAGCGCGCAATTTGTCATATCTTCATTCAATTATTAAACGTATTAGTTGGAGAGTCTATTATTATCTGTTTCCAGTTGTTATTATCTCACCATTTCGTTTCACATACTGATCACAAGAGTTTAATTAAAAAGGGAATGCTCCTACAAAGACACAGAAAATATCTTTTTTAAAAGATATTTTTTTAATAATTAAAATTTAATACATATAATAATTTAAATTATATTATTTTTGTTAAAATTAGGTCAGACAAATTAATTTGACCGAAAAATAATTTTTTAAAGATAAAAAAATTCAATTAAAACAGTATAAATTTATTTTAATAATTAATAAATATTAAATAAGATAAATTTAATTTTTTTTATTCCTTTAACATTATCGAATTAATAATTTGATTAACAACAAACCTCAAAATTTGTTCAGATACATGCATGACATCAATATCTGTAATATAATCATCGAGAGTATTACTTTTTCAAAGCCGTATGCATGTTGATTGTACGGTAGTGAATGGAAAGATATTAAAAGGGAGAGAAAAAGAAAGGAAGAGTAATATAATGAATTCATATGATCATGTTCCATTTTGGTGGTCTTAATTATCAATTCGTCTGAATTTGAAGTCAGATCAGATAGAAGACTACTATAGAGTTTTTGACTGGCAATTTGAGGAGAAAATTTTGAAGCTTAGTCAATTTTTCTTTTATACATTGCTAACTCATGACAATGAACATGCATGCATGTATAATTAGCAATAAAATAACATGTAATGAAAAAGAAAAAAAAATTACG
>NC_029788.2:7449993-7452734 GCF_000816755.2 Arachis ipaensis
ACAACACTACCAAAAAAAAAAAAAAACTCTAAACTATTGGAATCCTATATGACTTGGCATTGTTTCGGAGTTTAAATAATGTATATATATGTACTTTAATTATTAGAAAGGTAACATTTTTGTTCTCATGCTTTAACATTCTAGTTAATTATTTAAATATTTTTTGACGCCGAAGGATAGCTATGACTAGACTTGATGTATATCAAGACATGCATAGAGTAGTTATACGTTTTAGGGTTTTGTGGAGTGAGTAATTAATTGATGTATTTAAAATTGATCACTCTTAACGTTTATTTTCCTATTAATATATCTATTTTCCAATCAAATTAATGATTTTTTCAATAACTATATGGGACAAGAACCCCTATATAATATTATAGAGCGAAAAATAATACTTTTAATGAATATGATAACTATGAGTTGACTGACGAATTCAAAAATGACATATCACAAAAAGGTTTCACAATTATAGTTTTAAAGATACAATAATTAGTTCATAGTTTAAATTTAAGATAACAATAAAAAGATATAAATAAATAATTTTTAAGTAGTCAACTTTAAATAATTGTAATTAATAATTATTAATTTTATATTTTAAAAAAATAAAATTTAAATATCATTAATTAATAATAATTAATTAATATAGAGTATAATTTAAAAATATTTATTGACTTATTATTGATTAAATTTTTGTTGGTTATCTAACGAAATTGAACAACAATAATGAATCCTTTAATAATAAATAATAGTCATTTTTTTTCAATTATGTTAGAAAAGTATTTTTTATTATTCAATATCTTTTTACATGTTTTTTCTTAATTTCATTTAAAAAATATAACATGAGAAATTATATTTTATGAGAAAAATCTATTGTGATCACTATCAAAAAATGCATCGTTATAAAGCTTATAGGAAGAATAAATTTTCTCAAATTTCTTTTAATTATATTGGTAAAGTATTATTTTTTATTATTTAATATTTTTATATTTTTTTATCTTATTTAAAAATATAAAATAAAAATAATATTTTATCAAATAATTAAAAAAATTAAGAAGATCCATTCTCGTAATACTAAAATATGCGTCATTATAAATACAACTTTTTTCATAAGGACCATAGCAAAAATAGCCTATGATATATCACACAATAATAATGTTTCTTTCTTATGGATATGGGTGTTCATGGATTGGATTATATCCGCAAATTCGTGGTAAATATTCGCATCTGATTCGAAAATTGTGGATCTGATCCGATCCGCAGTCTGATCGGATCGGATAGTGCTCTTTACGGATCGAATCGCGAATATCAACTCTATTCATATATTGTATTATTTTATTTTTGTTATTTAGAAAAAGTTTGATTAAAAATATTTTAGAAATAAATAAGTTTAAAAATGTGAAAGAAATATTTTTATTGAATTTCTTTTACATAAAAATATGATTAAAAAGAGAATATTCAATTATGTGGATATACCCGATATCTGATCCGATCCGATCCGCAAATGTACGGATCGAATTGGATAGGATCAGACACTAAAAAAAGCAGATATTATATCCAATCCGATCCGATGAGAATTGTGCGGATCGGATCGAATTTTTGGCTATATCTGATCCGATCCGATTCGCGTACACCCCTACTTATGGATGGACAATGCTATATCATATTATCATGCATAGAGCCACATAATTTTTAGCCGTTAGATCAGAGCATGATAGAGAAGGTACACCATGCACCAAATTGAAGTTGGTACATTTAAGCCAACCCCATCTATAAATCATTAAATCTACTTTGAAAAAGATGGAATATTTTTCCTTTCTCTCTTTTGTACCTGTTTTGTTTTTCTTGCCCCAAATAAGTGGTGTGTGCGGAACATAATAAGGTGTAGTAATGGGCTGTTGAAAAATCATTTTCACCAAAGGAAATATAGAAAAGAGAATCATTTTAGTGGCTGAAAATTGAGTAATAGCTTAGAACTACTCCTAGAATTGGTGGACATGGAACACCGGCACCTAAGGCTGGCAATCGATAAGAGAAAATAGGATTTAGATTCTATTCAATTTTTTTAAGTAAATATATTTTTAATCATTCTATATTTCATACATATTAATAAAATAAACATAAAAAATTAAATTTAAATTAAAATAAAAAATAATAAAATCTTAAAAAAATTTAACATAAAATTACAATAACATGATCATCAATTTCTTAATAAAATTAAAATAACACAAACAAAGACAAATATTTTGTCGTTCTTCTTCTAACTCCAAATTCTTATAATATTATTCTTTAATAACAAGTGTAATAAATTAGTAATTTAAATTATTAACTTAATGGTTATTTTGAATTTTTACAAGAAGCAAGTTATTATGGATTTAATATCCACTTTCTTTACTACACATATAATAGAGTAAGATATATTCTAAATATATACAGATCGAATTGGGTCGAATTAAGTACGTCCAGATAGAATATATGTTGTTAGTTCTAAGGACACATATAAGATCAAACACATGTATGTTAAGGTAAATTAGGGTAAATGTATTTCTTAATTTGATTTATTTTGTTCTTTATTTTTGAAATAAATTTTAATCTTATTTTTGTTATTAGTTTGACCACAAAAAATTAATAATAAAGATAACATTAAAACATATTTCAAACAATAAAAAGAATAAAACATATTTCAGATTATCTTTTAAACTTTTAAAAAAATATTAATTAAAGACAACATAGTTTACCAATTA
>NC_029788.2:7452796-7453757 GCF_000816755.2 Arachis ipaensis
AAGAGAGTTAGCCTTGTCACTATTTTTATAATGTGGAGCAATTTTATATTTATGGATTCATGAAAGGCTGCAAGATTATATATCATAATATCGCTTTCAATTTCAAATCTCACTCAATGGATGTTTCATTTTCATAGTATAAGAAAATTATTTCTCGGATATTTTAAGCATAGAGTGTGAGTTTACATTTGGAAAAATGATTTTACACAGAAATCTTTACCATTTTTAATTTAGATATGGAAAGGGGAATGGTATAGGACGTAGATATGAAGTGTATAGGTGCTTTACGCAACTGCGGTGTTAGGAGTAAAAATCGGACAGTTCGATTTTTGAGTACACCAAATTTTTTTAATTTTTTAAATACAAATCGGAGGGTCCGATTATCTTCACCACAATTTAAATTTCATCTTTCACACTAATCAGACTGTCCGATTAGTAAGCTTAATTTTTTTTATAAAGAAATCGGATGGTCCGATTTCTTCATCCCTGTTTTAGAAAAAACTGTTCCCACATCCATGTCTAGCACCCACATCTTCTACAATAATGCACAACACACATCCTTTTCATATCCAAAAAAAATAACCAAATCTTTATGTTAAAAAATAAATATAAGATTTACATTCTTCAAATTGAAGGAAAATGGTTCAATGAAAGATCTAAATAAGCCTAAATTCAAATATCATTGCTGCCATATAACCGATGAAAAAATATATTCCATTTTGATTTTTCAATTTTTTTTTATTTTTACTTGTTAATCCCATTTTTCATGACCTTTTCAAATTGATATACTAAGGTGTAAAGTCCTCCTCCAAAACTATGACATTTTTTTTAGCTGTTTTGGGTTTAATTGAACTATAGCAAATTAGCAATTAAATTACTCCAACAATCCCATGTTGATGTTCTTTTGTTTTTACTACAAATCTGATCAGGAGGATGATTGGAGCTAAATCAATCCCATGTT
>NC_029788.2:7454103-7455595 GCF_000816755.2 Arachis ipaensis
ACTTGACACTAGTTTAGGTTGAATATTTCCTCTACAACAATTCAAAGCTTTTGTTTTTTGGACAACAATCCAAATTGAAATGGGCTTTAACCTTTTTTTTCTTTGTATAAAGGAAGCAATTTGGGCCCATAAACTCAATTGGATATCTCAGAAGCCAGAACTCACAATTCTTCATGAGACTTATGGGCTTTATACGCAATTTGATTTGTACTTCTCCAGCCCATCATGGCCCAAATAAGAACCTCACCATTGATAAAGTTCTAGATAAATGTTCATAAAATATTAAAATTCTAGGCATATAGTTTTTTTTTTTTTTAAATACAGAATAAGAAGTCATTATCTCTTTTTAAATGAAAAATTCAACACTTTTATATCATTTAAAAAATTCCTTCTTAGGAATTATAGAGAAGTTCTGTTTAAACCATAATTGGTATGGGAAGTTGATGGGGATGAGCAGAGAATCATTATTACAATAATGAAATGCTTTCATAAGAAGTGATAAGGTCAAAGTAGTTGGCAGCATAAGAAGTCATAATAGTGAGTGACTTGAAGGGTTGGCATGCCTACAAACCTACAATAAACTATGAATTTAGAGTTACAAGAAAATCAGTCACCGGTGCGTTGTTGACCACCAAAGAAAAGAAGCAAAACCAAACACTGCTATTTGAATTGGACATGTGGTGATTCGTGTTCCATTTTAAGGCCATAAAATAGGCCTATGTCTCCACCTGTCCCTATATCAAACTATGATCATCATACTTCCTCATTGCTCCATCATCCATATTCATATGTCATAATCCCTGCAACCACTATATTTATCATCATTTCTTTTAGTACATACAATTGGAGACACAAAATTTTAGATCATTTTAGCATACATCATTTTATTAATAGGATTTAACTAGTAGGCCATATTTAATAAAATATAATAATAATTTTTTTAAAATATTTTTTTATAGTATATTTAACTTATACTATTAACACACAAGTTAACAAAATTCTTATTAACAATCATAATATTTATATATTAAAAATAAATTAAATAATATATATTTTAGTATTTATACACACAAATATAAAAATGTAATAACTAATTTTAAATATGTACATAGTATTTTTGTAAAAGTAAATATTCTGACGCTATAAATAAAAGTTTAAAATGAAGTTTGGCCCACTCGAGTTGTTTTTATTAATAGGATTCTATTGTAGCCTAAGTCATAGTGAAGAACTAGCTAGGCCCATACTCTATGGGACTGCTCCTTATGGGTTATGGATTCATGCTGATGTGCCTCTCCTTTTGGACTTTTCTTATAACTCTTCCTTTCAACTTTCCACCCCGCCATCACATCTCTATCCGAATCAAGTTTTTCTAAAATGGAAAAATTATAAATTGATAAAATAAAAAATAATTATTTTTAAATTAAAATAATCAGACTCAGATATGATAAAAATTATTAATTTAATAATAATTAATCATTCACTTTATTATTTC
>NC_029788.2:7459664-7462268 GCF_000816755.2 Arachis ipaensis
GTGATTTAATTTAATTTATTATTTATTTTTAGTATTCAATCTAAATTTTTTATTTTTTTTACTTTATTCCTTTGATTTTTTTTTATTTTTATCTTGATCTAAGAAAATCTACAAGTCAACAATTTTACTGTAAACATGATATGATACAAGTATCTTTGATGTTCGATCTATGTAATCTACTTTATTTAGTAGGATATTAAGATTTTGTTGTTGTGATTGTTTTTTATTTGGAGGCCACTTTCATAAAGATACTAAAATAAAATATCTTTTTTTAAAGACGTTTACATGTATTATGATATTATTGGACATCTTTATTAAATCGGTTAATAATTTATTTTTTAATAAACCAGAACAAAATCGGTTTATTATATTAATAATAATAAATCCAATTGTTTACATTATAATTATTAGACCCGATTTGATCCGATCGATTTACACAATCTAAACTTAATCATGTTTAAATTTTTTGATAAATAGACAAATATATCTTTGATTTTTGTTTTAAAAAAAATCATAATCCAGTGGGTTATGTAAATTGGTAAGTTCGACCGGATGTGATAACAATTGGATTTATTTTTATTGTTATAAAAAATCAGTTTTATTCTAATTTGTTAAGAAACTCAAAAATAATCGATTCATTAATACCTCAAATAATAATGTGACACATAAGTATCTTTACAAAAAAATATTTTACACATTTTTTAGAGCATCCTCCTTTTTATTTTTATTTTGGTATGATAAAGCAAACTACCGAATTTTGTAAAAAGGTAAATAAGGGATTTTACAGTTTTACATGACTATTTTTTGTGTTGTAGTTTAGAGTGTCGGTGAGAAGTGAAGAATGAAAAGCATGCTAAGAAAGAAGGACAGCACTGCAAACTACTCTATGTTGTTTTGAACCCACATGCAGATGATGCAGGTTAATAATTAGTCGTACGGAATCTTCCTTAAATTTTACGTAAAATAATATAGGTATAACCTGCGACTTCAGGTTCGGTAAATCGGTTACTGTGAATATGTAACTTAGAAATAAGAATAATATTTTACACAAACTATTACTTATTTTTCATGCTTACTTTGCTTGATATTATATTATATGTAATCGTTTTCATTAGTTTAATATTAATTGGGAAAGATAAAGGAAAAAAAAAAAAAGACTCGAGTCGTGTTATGCATGCTGGTGGAAACTTAGGTGCAGTCAATTTCACGTGAAGTTGATAGTAGAGAGCAGTTAAATAATTTGACTAATTTGACTAAATTTTCATCTAACGATTACGCAGATATCAACTTCACGTGAAAATCGACTGCACCTGAGTTTTCATCATCCATGCTACACGGATCACAAAAGAAGAGCCAGATGAATTAAAACTTGGAAAGGCTACAAAAACCGAAAGATAGATAAAGTGACAAAAAGAATGGGGAAAATAATAGTAGGGGAAAAAAAAAATCCAAAAAGCTAGAAGACTCTTCAACTTATTGGATATATATATGCTTTAGATTTGTAACATATGATATGAAACTCTTGGTCTTGGATATGCTGCCCCCACGTGGATTCTTATAAGAAGAAAATTTTCAATTATTACTAGCTAACATATTTGTAGTAGGGTCATTAATTAATTTTGTGATAAACACCAACAATATATAATAGTGTAGTTTGAGGTGAACAAAGCTTCATTGTCCATTTCAAATGGCCCATTATTCATTATCACGAATTATATATGTTGCATCATTTAACAACCTCCATATATATTATTGTGCTCCCAACTTTGATTAATTTCAAAAAGTCTATATGTAAAGTGGTTTGACATATATTTTGTTTTGTTAGAAAATTTAATAGAATCGTACGTATTCGAAGAAAACGAGAGAAAGAAAATAGAACACACAAGGTAAGCTCTATGAAATTCTATGTATTAATTAACGGCTACGCTAGCTTTTAATTTGATGCCTTAGGCTTAAGATTTTACGGTATATGTTTCATATAATTTGTCATGAGTTTAACTAGCTACAAACAAAAGGATTTTTTTTTAAAGAGTAATGATAGAAAATCATTTTTTTTTTATCACAATATTAGTTAATTTTTTAAAATTATTTTTTATTTTAAATTCTAGACATTTTAAACCATAAATTCTTAACTTTAAATCTTAAATTATACTCTTTAAATAAATCCTCCCAAAAATGAGATTTTTTATAGCGAAAAAAAATTGACTGATATTAATTAACTAATAAAAATTTTCTTTACACTTTTTCTTTTTATTAAGTGCGAATCTCCAGTCTCCACCCTTTTGTCGAGAAGACTTTCAATACTTCATTAGGAAGAAATCAAGGAAGAGAATATAAAATGAAAAGACACCACATCTAACTCAAAACTTTAAAGTGTCAAGTAAATGAGTCTCTTATTTTATAAACTCCTCATTCTTCTTTATTTTCTTTGATGTGGGACTAACTTCAATACTCCTTACACTTGCAACATTAACATAGTCGAATGGATTATACGTATGATTTTCTAAAGATAATTTACATATATACAGCTCTAAAGACAGGTTTCAAACAAGGATGGGGAGTAATAGTGTAATACAGATTTCACATTCAAAATTTATTATACAA
>NC_029788.2:7462373-7466751 GCF_000816755.2 Arachis ipaensis
TAGGTGAATGAAACATTGCACGAATGTAGTGACTAGTGAGTAGTGATGACCACACCAATAAGCATCGTATTCTTAGGTTGCTTTTCTTACTTTGCTACAAGTTTCTTAATTATGTATCGCATTTACTAAAGTGCGACGATGATAAGCTTAAGGGTTCGCAACCATCATCATTAGCCTCATAAACATAGAAAAGTAGCTTGTTGTGGATACAAGATAATCTTAATGATCTTACTCTATATCGCACTCTTTGTGATCTTGCTTCCTTGCGTGTCTCAAGACTCAAGCAATAACTAATTCTCTATCAAACACTTTAATTCACATTTCCTTAATTCTAATTATTTCATCATCAGGTAGCTAATAAGCGATATTTTTAGGTCAAATGCGCGTTATCATGAACAACAACGCTCGTAGTTCAACTCATAAACTCTCTTAATAATGAAGTTTTAAATATATACAAATATATAATACATAGGATTTTTTTTCTTGGAAGTATACATATCAATCAACTATCAAAATTAAGCTTAATTAATCGTTTCCATTAGATGTTGGTCAACTATTATAAGTGTTTCCCCTTGAATATATAACTATATGATGACATAAATATATAATAAACCATATTAATTATAATAAACAAGGATCGTCATTATATTACTTTTTTTTTTAATTTAAGCTGATAAAAAAATTGTAAATAATTATATCTCTAATATTTTCACACAAAAATTGACTTTTTTTATAAATTTTTATTTTTTTAATTTTTTTATACTGAAATTCGTTTTTTTTTCAACAAAGATCTAACTTTAGATTTTTAGTCATAGAAACTTTAATATCATCATTTATATCATGATACTATTTTTTCTAAAAACTTATTAAACTAATAGAAACAAACACATAAATTATATCTTCTACATATAGATTCTATCTTAATTAAACATTCAATTCGCAATTTACTTGTTTAAATTATAATTTCGTAACTTTAATTTAGATACTAAATTTCTTAAGAACACTTCTTAAAATAAATTTTCAAGTAGCAAATTTTTAAGAAAAAATATATTTTAAAACATTAAATATATTATATAACATGATAAAAAATTATACTACTACTTTTTAAAATCTTACAAACATATATATATTCTTACTTTAATTTTGGTAAGATAATATTAGAAATATAATTATTTATATTATTTTTTTATCAATTTAAATTTTTGAAAAAAATGATTTTATGACAAATAGTATTTTTTTAAGCAACAAAATTTATTTCTTCATTAGTTATTCCACTATAATAATAACCTAATGTGAAATTATCTAAACTCTTGTTTGGATGTCTACTTCCAACTTCTATTCATTTAAGAAAATGTAGAATATATAACAATATTAATATTTTTCCTTCATTATTAGTTTAATGGTCTTGGTCTGCTATTAAGGCAATCGAACTTTGCATGCATCAGATAAAACCATTCCCTGCAAAATATGAACGAAACCAATATATATTTTGTCTAAATCTATGTCAGACTACGGTTTGTTGTGGACAACTCATAATGCTGCATTATTAGATAACAATAGAATTAAATTATTAATGTGCAGTCATACATATATAATGCCAAGAACGCACTGCAAGTATTTTAATTAATTAATTTGTATCATCTGTAGTCTAGATCCGTTCCATCAAAGATAGACACAATAATAATATTAACTATAATTTTCTATCTAGTGGTTACGTTGTATGTGTACATTAATTGTACGTGCAAAAATCATTAACGCAGAAATAATTAATCAAACTAATTAATTAATTAGTGAACCCGGCAAAACTATACGTTGTTATTGGTATAAAAAACACTACACATTTTGATTGGTCGCTTTTGAAGCCGATATCTCAACTTTTCTTTATTCAGATATGTTCATCTAGAACAGAATCAAACAATTGCGTACAATAATAAAGAAATATACAAAAATTATGTCACCACAAGTATTAGTTTTTATCAATTAGTTCTCTTTGACAGAAAGTTTCAATGCTCACTCTTTGTTTTATAAGAAATTAAATAAGTTCCTAGTCTACTTTCAGATTAATTAAAAGTATATATCCTAACCAAATTACGACTTAGAAAATTTTTTATAGTTAAAAATAATGGATTAAACATGTTAATATTATGATAAATTGATAATTCCGAAGGGTGGGGGCTTGGACTTATTATAACATCAACATCATATGAAATTAAGAAATATAGTACATATATTTTTGGGTGGTATACTATATAATTATGTATTTTTTATCTAGTAGTGATAATGATATGTGAATATAGAAGCTACTCCACCAAACTTAAAGTAGTAAAAGCAATTGCTTTTTCCACAGCACACAAAGGCACAGTGATATCCAATAAATAAATATTTGGTCATGCATGCCTAATTCTTTGATTGCATTTTGAAATTCTTTTAAATAAATATTGACTTAGGTACTAACCCATTAATTTTCCTTTTCATAATTGTACTTTACCGGGGTTGGGTTGACTGTTTGCTCGTAGGTTTCGAGGTTAATTTTTTCATCTCCTACCATTTTTGGTTTAATTTGATAAGTTAAAGATTAATTTCTTAAAAATAAATTTTTATTTAAAAATTTATTATTTATTAATTAATTATAATTAAAAAATTTAAAAAATAATATTTTCATTAAAATTTAATTAATATTTAATCAATAAAATAAATAAATAATCTTATATCATATTTATTTAAACAGATAAATAAAATGACTATTAGACTATTTTTTTTTTTTTTGGTCAAGTGAATTGGACAACCTCCAATCATAAACATTACACCCATGTTTCACACATACACAAACAACACACTCACACACACTACCATGGGTATCATGGTTCTTAAACCAAACTATTCGACTGTTATGTCATAAGGTTTTGCGTAGGGGCCGATAGTTCCCTCCAACATGCACGTGCAGACACAGAGTTTTACTTTTTAGAATAAGAAACAAAAGATCGGAGGCCCAGGAAAAAGCCCAAGCCCAGCTACATATGGTATAGTAACAGGTCATGAATGAAAACAGCGATTTGACTTGCCAAAAATAACCAATGGTACACAGATCCGACGGCGAATATATGGCGAGGGCAACACGTGGCGTACATTCCTGGGATTTGACAACTGTGTTTTAGTCTTTTCGTACAGCTCCAACCACAGAATCTTCAGAAAAAGTGGTTAAAAAATCAAAACTGGGTAAAGTGGAGTTGGAACTTGGAAGAGTGACGAGGACTTTTCAGTAATTTTGTTGGTGGACCTGAAATCAAGTTGAGTAGAACAGTAAAAAATGTAGAAAGGGGTCACAAAACGACGACGGTTAAAGCCGACGCTGACAACGCCAATTGAAATTATCTAAGTCCCATCACCACGGTTCGTTCACCTTCCGACATCTCTTCGATTCACCAGAACCGTCGATTATAGTGGGCCCTAGCTAACTCATGACAGACCGTCACCCCTACAAATCTGAGCGCCCTGTGAGGCTATCGTTCCCCCTGATACCAAAGCCACCCCACTCACATCAAGAACCAGCTATTTAAAAACTTCATTTCACAAAAAAAGAAAAAAGGAAAATAAATAAATAAAAGG
This sequence comes from Arachis ipaensis, assembly GCF_000816755.2. Lineage (NCBI taxonomy): Eukaryota > Viridiplantae > Streptophyta > Magnoliopsida > Fabales > Fabaceae > Arachis > Arachis ipaensis. The sequence continues at coordinate 7,465,980 of NC_029788.2, forward strand.
CAACTTAATTATTCTGCTCTTGTTCCTTCAATCCTCCTCCAAGCACAATCTTCTTCACTTCACTTGCTACTATGAACTGAAACATTTTAAAGGTATACGCGATAACCGTTAGTGTTTCTTGTTTGGTTTTTCAGTTTGAGAATATGGTTTCGCTGGAGGAATCTGGCTCCAACAACACTAACCGTTTTCCGTTGGAGAGGAGCTACCACTCCGTGTCGGCGATTTCTCCCAAAACGCACCGTCGTATAGGGAGGTCTATGCGAACCATACGCTCCAACTTTTTTCAAGACGATAACAGCAGCAACAGTTGCTACTCTTTTACTGAGAAATCCACGTGCTTATCGGAGAACCTCTCCGACTCCGTCGTCGACCTCCGCCTCGGCGAGCTCGCCTCCAGGAACGTCATCAAGCCTACTTCACCCGTCCCCGATGAGGAACTTCTTGACCTCTCGCATGCCTTCAGTGACTTCTCCGCCTGCAGCAGTGACATCTCCGGTGAGCTCCAGCGCCTCGCATGCTTACCGTCGCCGGAATACGTCCAGAAGAGCAACGACGCTGGCAACGGAGGTAACCAGGAACAGGAGACGGAGCCAGAGCCTTGCGTAGGGTTTTTGCAGAGGGAGAATTTCTCCACGGAGATCATCGAGAGCATCTCGCCGGAGGATCTTCAGCCAACAGTGAAGCTCTGCATCGACGGCCTCCAGTCGCCGTCGATCGCCGTGAAGCGATCGGCAGCCGCCAAGCTCCGTCTCTTAGCGAAGAACCGCGCCGA
>NC_029788.2:7466935-7474145 GCF_000816755.2 Arachis ipaensis
GCCGATAACCAATGCCGGCGCCGTGAAGTCGCTGATCTACGTGCTCAAGACAGGAACAGAAACCTCGAAGCAGAACGCAGCGTGTGCGCTTCTCAGCTTAGCGCTTGTGGAGGAGAACAAGAGCTCGATCGGCGCATCCGGCGCGATTCCGCCACTGGTGTCGCTGCTGATGAACGGCTCCAGCCGCGGGAAGAAGGACGCGCTGACGACGCTGTACAAGCTGTGCTCGGTGAAGCAGAACAAGGAGCGGGCAGTGAGCGCCGGCGCGGTGAGGCCTCTGGTAGAGCTTGTGGCGGAACAGGGGTCTGGCATGGCGGAGAAGGCTATGGTAGTGCTGAACAGCCTAGCAGCTATTCAAGAAGGAAAAGACGCAATCGTGGAGGAAGGTGGAATCGCTGCTCTGGTTGAAGCGATCGAAGATGGTTCGATGAAGGGAAAGGAGTTCGCCGTATTAACGCTTCTTCAGCTGTGTAGTGAGAGTGCTATCAACCGAGCGTTTCTTGTGAGGGAAGGCGCCATTCCTCCTCTCGTTGCTCTTTCCCAGTCCGGTACTGCTCGAGCTAAGCACAAGGTCAGTTGGAGTCTCTCTATTTAGTTTCTCTTTATTACTCTTTAATCTTGTGCTTATATTTTCTCATTATAATATCTGCATCAAAGAGTTCTCATTCACTGAAACACGCCGATTTATCAAAAGTGTTCAATGTCAGTTAGCTTGCCTTGACCTGATAACGCTCACGTGATTCATGTTATTCACAACATATGAAATGGAATTGACCAAGGAGAAGGTCTTCCATCCTCCGCAAATTGTGCTATTTTGATTGAAAACTTGCTCATTATTATTTAATTTATTATTATTCTAGTTTTTAAATCTTACATGACCCTCTTCCTTGCTGTCCTCTTTCGTATTCAAGCTTATGTTTGCTTCTGGCTTTGCAGGCTGAAACACTCCTTCGATATTTGAGAGAATCAAGACAAGAAGCATCGTCTTCAAGTTCTTAAGGTGGAGTTATTACTACTACTACTTAGGGAGGTAATTAATTATACAATGTAATTGGTTATTGTATATATAGTGTTTTGCTTGTTTGTACAGTGTGTCCAACATAGTTTGAACGATGTCTATTGAATTTAGAAGCAGCTTAGCGAGTTATAATAGACTGACACCTTAGATGCATGGATTTTAGCTAGGTTTGGGATTTTGCTTTCCCTTGTTCAATTTGTTATGTTTCCCTGGAGCTACCTGGTTGTGTTTGGATTTTTTTTTTTTTTTTTTAAATTAGGTTGTTAAATTTTCTTTGTTTTTTCGTATTCAAGCTTATGTTTGCTTCTGGCTTTGCAGGCTGAAACACTCCTTCGATATTTGAGAGAATCAAGACAAGAAGCATCGTCTTCAAGTTCTTAAGGTGGAGTTATTACTACTACTACTTAGGGAGGTAATTAATTATACAATGTAATTGGTTATTGTATATATAGTGTTTTGCTTGTTTGTACAGTGTGTCCAACATAGTTTGAACGATGTCTATTGAATTTAGAAGCAGCTTAGCGAGTTATAATAGACTGACACCTTAGATGCATGGATTTTAGCTAGGTTTGGGATTTTGCTTTCCCTTGTTCAATTCGTTATGTTTCCCTGGAGCTACCTGGTTGTGTTTGGATTTTTTTTTTTTTTTAAATTAGGTTGTTAAATTTTCTTTGTTTTTAATGACCCTTGTTTTGTGAAAAGGGTTGCTGATTGTATCATTGTATGTTAATTTTCCTGCTTTTAGTGGAAGTACGGTCCTTTTACTACACTATTACCTCTGGAATGTTTAGTGATTAGTGTCCATAGTCTCCTATGGTCTAAACTCTAAACAGAGCTTGAGTTTCTTATATTGGATGTTGCTGAATGCATTGCCTAATTTATAGGCTATTAGATGAACTCTATCTGTTTAACACTTTGGATGTAACTCTCGACTGAAGCTGGTATTCGAGAGAATCTTCTGTAAGGTATGTTTAGTTATAGGGTAAAAATGAGGTGAAAAAGTACACACGACGTTCACCCATGGAAAATTTTCAACTCATTTTAACCCCCCAAGTAAACATATCCGAAGTCAACAAATGTATCAGCTTTTTTATACCCAGGAATTATTCATTTCATGGCTGTTTGCCTTGAAGGTTTGGACTATGATTGGCTGGAAAGTTGGGAGTGAAAATACGGAATATGTACTTATCTTAAGACATAGGCAGGGTAACCCAGAAACTTGTTGAGAATTCAGAATTGTCTGCAAGGTCCAAGTTGGTGTGGTGATTATTCAAACAATTATCAGTATACTACAGAAAATCAAAAGAATTATTCTATAAACGACAAGAGTCTTATAAAACACTTGATTATCAATTTCCTAAAAGGAGCGAATCTGATAGATTCAGTCAAGATGGGCCTTGTAATATTGGAGTTAGCTTTTATCCTTTTCCTCCTTCTGAATGGCCATTTAGATTGCGTACCTTATCTTACCGCAAAGATCTTCAACTTAAGATAAATGTTTGGTGGTGTTAAGAAAGATTAAGGACGAGAGTGGGGCATGATTATTAGTGTTTTCATGAATAATTTGGGTGGTGATCATGCTGTAGGTCCCTCGGGTGGCTTGTCCTTGTGAACGAAGCGGCACTACCGCTGTATTCTACCATATGAGATTCCAAGTTGCACCTAGAGCCCCACCTTGCAGTCAATTCCACCAAAGATTACATCATTTTTTGTTGTACAAAGTTTCCTCATCCAGCATCTCACATCTTGTTTTTTTATTTTCTATTAACTTTTCAAATCTTATTGTCCCTTTTAATAATCACCAATTAGCTGGCAGAGCAGGTATGTTTTGTCACGATGTTTGTTTGGAGGGTTGCACTTTCAAATCCAGAGTTTTGAATGATCAAGTGTCGGTGTTTGCAGTATAGTTCATGCACTTTAAAAGTATGAATATTATATAAATTATTATTAGGTTGATTGCTTGCATCATCAGAAAGTGAAGCTATTTAGTGATAATGAGATTTCTTTGGTTTATCTAAATATTTGAAGTTTCCTGGGACTTACCGGAACTCAACAAAGCTTGGGTTGTTGAGTTTCTCGTCAACTACACTACTTAGAGCTTACTCCACCATATCTTGCAATATCTTACTCAAAGTTACTTTCAACTTGGTTTCTACAATGGTGTGACTCCAAGACCAACCAAAAAGAAAAAGGAAAAGACACCAAGAGAAGAGAAAGAAAAAAAAAAACTGAAATTGTTCATAAGATTATTCACAAACTATACTTGGTTTCTTGTCCACTTAAAATTACCACACACTTATAATAATAGTTTTCTTCAACAGAAGTATTATATTGAGGTCTAAACCATGACCTTGCGGGAAAATTAAGCCTCTTATTTACGGATACTTGATAATTCCCCAACGACATTTATAAACAGCTTTTTCACCTCCAACTAATTCATCCACAAAGATAAAGAAAGCCAACCAATTATCTTTGTTGTTTAGCAAAGGAGACAAGTGGCTATTAGCATCAAACTACTCCTTGCTGTTTTAGCTCTTTCTCCTTGTTATCCTCTTTTTTCTTGTCAAATGGGAAAGGTCTGAACCCTTTCTGAAGCAACTTCTCAACCTCCTCAAACTGAAGCCCTTTGGTCTCAGGGACTAACATATAGATAGCCAAAAGCCCAAGAAAAGAGAATCCAGCAAAGAGGAGGAATGTGCCAGAGGAGCCTAATGCCTTTGTCATGCTCAAGAATGACTCACTCACAATGAGATTAGAGCACCAGTTGAAAACTGCAGCTATGCCTCCACCCAGACCTCTGAATCTCAATGGGTATATCTCCGAGTTCAGGACCCAAGGCACCGTTCCCATTCCTGGAGAGTATGCCAATATGTACAATCCGAGGAGTCCGACTGCAAGGATCCCGATTCTGCTTGGACAGCCCTGCGAAAACCATACTCGATGATGCTCATGGCACACGCCCCTGACACTCTTTGATGATGCCAAACATGCTCCAGGATGAAACTGGATCACAGATAAAAAGATATAGAATTAAGTCTTGCTTAATCAAGCTATGTATCATTAGGAGAAATTTCAGATTTTCAAGTAATATACTCTCCGTGTTCAAAATATCTGACTTAAAAAAATTGATAAGATAATATCAAGATACCGAATTCTCACTGTGACATATTTTAGAATGGAGGAACACAATGGAAAGCATGAGGCATACATGATATGACCATGCAATAGGTTACACGGTTCTTGAAAATATACTACCATGGTACCGATCATATATGATTGTGTATAGTACTTGTGCATCATTAAATGGTGAACAAAAAATTTTGATATTATTATATGAAACTGAACAGGAAGCTAGTAGAACTTACTTCACCACTACTGCTGCTACAAAATGCACATTCTGCTTGCAAACACTGCATGCAGTTCCATGAGGAGAAATTCGGAGTCTTTGTGTAAGCCTGGCATGTAGAGTTTGCACCGAAGCTGAGGGTATCCTTGTTACTAATGGTAGGAGAGTGGTGAGCTGCGAGGTTGAATATAACACTCAACGCTACGAGGCAAACTATAATGCCAATCATGGAGACTAGCATCAACTTTCTCCTTCCGAATCTATCAACGAAGAGCATACTCAAGATGGAGCCAAACGCATTCAGACCAGAAGTAACCAGAGAAAGCGCAAGAGCTGTAGAATTCGAGGCTATTCCAGCGAATTGAACAATGGTAGGGCTGTAATACATGACAGTGTTAATGCCAACAAACTGCTGAGTAACTTGCACTATGATGCCTGCGTAGAGTGCTCTTCGGATAACTTCATTAGCCAATGCACCCTTGAGTTTCTGTCCTAGGTTTTGCCCAATCAAGCCTTCCTCTGCCTTCTCTGTTTCGATGGATTCACGCATCAACTTGATCTCCTCTTCAACTTCGTTGGCGAGAAGAATCTTCGACAGAATCTGCTTTGCCTCGTCTTCCTTACTCTGCCAAAAAGAACTAAATTAGTATACATGAAATTGGCACCAATGTAAATTCTTTTGGGGTTAGCAGATGTATGAAATCAGAATTCTTGCTCCACATGATTGATCATTCTCATGTATTATTAATAAATTATTTGGGATTAATTTTTCAACTTTATATGCTTATATAAGCTCACATGACATCAACAGAGTAGCTAGATGTTAAAAATTATGGAATTTTAGTTTAAATCATAAGATTTGGTAAGGTTTCTAATGAGAGAAAATACTCATTTGAAATTTAAAAAAAAATTAAGGGCATTTGTTAGCAAACCCTTCACAGCATTGGTTTTTAGGAGACTGCTCGTGGCTCATGAGATACACAGGAAGAAGTTAACAAACATCTGAGTTTCATCATAATTATGTATCAGATATTCAGATATCAAACCTTAGCCTTGTCCTTGCTATTCAACATAAGAAAAAACAAACCTATATCTGTGAGTATTTTGTCAGAGACAGCATAAATTTCAGTAGATTAAGAATCATTCAAGACTAATGCATGGAAATTTCAATCTTCACCATCATGGAAACTTTTTTGCTTGGCAATTACTTAGTATTTACCTGCCTATACAGCCATCTAGGTGACTCAGGGAGGGATAACATCAATATGAACTGAACCAAAGCAGGAACGCCTGCTACACCGAGCATCCAACGCCATGTTCCAGGAGCCTTAAACAAATCAAATTGAAAGATCGATTAAAAAACATAAATCAATCAAACTACTCAATCTGTTCCATTTTATCTATCACTCTCAGTTTTTGCATACCCTGGTAAATGCCAAGTTGATAAGGTAAGAGAGGAATTGGCCACCAGTGACTAAGAAAGAATTGATGCTGACTAATGCTCCTCTGATCTTAGCAGGGGAGGCCTCAGATATGTACAGAGGAGCTGTCATGGATGCCATGCCAACTCCCAAACCAACCAAAATCCTCCCAATTAAGATAACCCATGGAGCTGGAGCTGCAGCCATAACTATTGCACCCAGAAAGAACACGACATCAGCCATTAAAAGTGTCTTCTTTCTGCCTAGCTTGTCATTCATCCACCCCCCAAATGCTGCACCAATTATAGCTCCTGCAACAGCCATGCTCACAATAGTTTCCTGCCAAAACAATGAATAATTATAACAATAATTACACACATGACAACAAAGTATTTCCATAAACAAAGCCTTGTCCCATTAGATCAATCAACAATTAAGAGAAATCAGGGTATCCACCACCGGAATCGATGGCGAATTCCCGGCTGATTCCCTCCTAATGACGGAATTCCATAGATGCTTTTCATGTAAATACTATAAAACCATATGATATCCTCTCTAAACATGAAAAGAACAAAAGGATGAGAAGATGAAGATGCATGGATACCTGGAGCCATGTTTTCTTATCAACTTGTTCAAAATCATCACGGATATACAACAAAGCGCCAGAAATAACACCTATAGGAAAAAGATACAATTATGAATTGTTGGAATGAAAGAAGGGGGTGTTACAGTTACTGTTATTAAAACCTGTATCATAACCAAAGAGAAGGCCTCCAATGCCAGCAGAAAGAGCGAGGCGCATAATATATGGTGATTGAATGGATCTCCGCCAGCATTCTGTGAACTCCGTCTTGTCTGCACTCTGTTGACCACCTTCCATTGTTGATGGAGGTTGAAAAATGCTCGCTTTCTGTGAAAATCAGACACAACCAATGCAGTGCAAGTTCTGCAAACCCGGAAGAAAACACGTTACTCGTTAGTCAATATTCAACACTCAACACTCAACTCTCAACTCTCAACTCTTGCTCATTTTTTATACTAAAGAATTCCATAAAAATTGAAACTTGAAACAACCCTTGCGTTACTTATAGAAACTGTTCTTAAATAATTTGATTTAATTTGTATGCCTTATCTGCGTAGAAAGATTTTGACCTTCACGTTCAAAATGTATGACCAATAATTTGACATTTTTAATTAGGGTTTAATTCTAATTCGAAGATATTTTACACAGTTTTCTATTAGTAGTGTGTTAAAATTATATTCTTTCTAAAAATAACTAAATGCAAATATTTAATTGGATCGGTTGAAACTTATTCCTGTTCTAATAAAGTCGCGAGTGCCGTTGTTAAAGTTCAAGTCTCTTGGCTCAGGACGGTAGCAATATTGCAATGGAATAAAAAAAAAAAAAAAGAAAAAGAGTAACAA
>NC_029788.2:7474228-7474566 GCF_000816755.2 Arachis ipaensis
ATATGATTATATTCATATATGATATCTAAATTTTTTTATTTGCATAATATAACTGAAAAATAATAAAAAAATCTTATGTAAAATTGAGTCATTTGTGAAGTATTTAGTGGCATAAAGTTTGATGAAGATGAATAAAGAAGTCGTATTTGATTTCTGAGTTTAGAAGCAAGTTAGGGTTATCTAATTATTAAGACCGTATTCATACAATAAGGTGTGACGAATTGATGGACATGCAGCCAAATTAAAGTTGAGTGTCATGTAGACATGTAGTCAATGTATGTGTCTGTCTTTTGTAAAGGAACAATGGCAAATTCAATTTTTATTTAGATTTTAGATAC
>NC_029788.2:7474685-7480902 GCF_000816755.2 Arachis ipaensis
TAATCTTAATTTTTTATTTTTTATTTTTTATTTTTTAAAAAAAATTTCAGTCTCAATCTCAATTTCAATCTAATCTCAATCTCCTTTTTAAGACACAATTTAGCAGAACCAATAAATTAAGGTGTGAAAAAGGAAAATATTTAATGGAGCTTGACGTGTGGATGATAATGGTAATTATCCACAGTCTCCAATGTGCATAGTCATTCAGACTCTGTCGCCAGTTGGTACTCATGCATTCTTAGTATAATTCTGATATTGATGATTTTCATGGAACGCTCTTCAATGTTATTTAATGTTTGGATTATTTTGTTTTACATACTTATCTCAAATTACCACTTTTTCTATTTGCATTTTGATAACAAGTGCTCCTAAAGGGAAAAAAAAATTGTAAAAGAAGTCATAAGGCAATAAAGGAAAGAGATTAAAATTATTATTAAATTGTTTTGATTTCAGAGTAATTAGTTTTTTATTTTAGAAAATTTTGATCATCTAAAAACACTCTTTAAAAATACTATAATTAAAAGGTTTACATAAAATTATAAGCTAAATATAAAATTTTAAACAACTTCTTTTGGTTTTCTTAATTAATATTTTAAGATACTTTATTTTACCTAAATTCTTTCTATCTAAGAATAGGATTTAATTATCTGATGTCTTTGGAGTATATTTTAAAAGGATAATAATAATTTTTAATATATTTGATACATTAAAAATATTAAAACAAATATTTTTCAATAGTTTTTAATAAAATATTTTTTTTGTAATATTAATGTGTCATATTTGTTGGAATAAATTAATTTTATTAACCTAGATCATTTAGATTAAATCACAAAAAATATATTATATTAGGGAAGCGTACCTTTACTCATAAAAGTCAGAAATTGATGAAAGAATTTGAATTTTGTGGTTTTTTTCGATCTTCTTCAACCAAAGTCTACTGTCCTAGGCGGTAGAATTGTGACTCTTTTGATGGAGAAAGAGCAACAAAGACGACTTTGATATATTGGAAATCGAAACCTGAAGGCCTATTTATATTTGAGTGTGACACCCATTGAACCCTAAAGTCTAAATAAAATAATATCTACAGTTCAAAAGATAATATATCTAAAATCCAAAAGATAATTATCTAAAGAATAAAAGATAATATCTTATTTTATTCTCATTTAATTTCAAATCAAAAGTAATAATAACTTATTCAATTTAACATTTATAACAATAAATAAAATCACCATTATATAAATTATTTAATTTAAAATAATACAATTTATAATTATAATTAATATATATATATTACTCACAAGTCACAAATAAATTTAAAAATTAAAATAATTTCTTAACAATATTAACACGACTTTTAAGGATAGTAATGTTTACGTATTTAGTGGTTATTCAAGACATTTGTGGAGTTTAAGGGTGGATAAGATCATGATCTCGTGGAAGATAAATATTTATAATAGTGTCTGAATTTTACGTCAATCAATAATCGTCTTAAATGAACCACCAATTTTTTTGTAGATTTAATTACGTGTAGTTATATTTACGAAAAATTAATAGTTAAAAATTATTAAATAATTTAATAAATTTGATTTAATTATTATTTAATAATTTTTAATTATTAATTTTACATAAACGAATTAATCAATATGCATATTAGTAAGTATACAGTATTCCACTTTAGCAATCCTTAGTTTCGATATAAATATCCAATTACAAAAGGTTCACAAGTAACATTCGAATTAAAAAATTTAATTTTGATGCACTTAATGTAGTATAATTAATTAATTATACTACATTAAGTGCATCAAAATTAAATTTCAAATTAAATAGGCATGTCGTATACTCACATCTAAGAAAAACTTGAAAGAAACAATAAATATTAGTCAATAATCAATTAACATAAAGTTTAAGAATTTGTTTAAAAATCATTTAAGATAAAAAATTTTTTTAATTTAATTCCATAATTTAAAATGACTATAATATATTAATAGAATAGAATTTAATTTCTTAGTTTAGAATAATTTTTATATGAATTGAATAATTTGCTTCTTTAATTTTACAATTTTATCATTGACAAAATTATTTTATTAGTTATAAATAAGAATATTTTTAATATTTCACATATTAAATTTGAAGAGTGTGAGAATTGATTTAGAAATTAGATCCTTTTTAATCTAATTTACAAATGAAGAAAATTTTAAAATGAAAATTCTCAAAAAAATCTAAATCATTTATTTTTACTTGTTTTAAAATAAGAAAAAAAAATTAATTCTTGTTTGAATTTTAATTGTTAGTATTTCAAACAAACTCTAAAGGTGTCATTTTTATATTCTGAATGTATATTTTCCGAATTTTGAATGTAACCAATTTTTTTTTTAAATTCCTTATCAACTAATTTTTATTGTTTTTCTAAACATATACTACTATAAGAAACTACCAATTATTGTTAGTGCCACCAACCACAAATATAAGCGCAGAACTCTCTAGAGGATCGCCCAATATATTAAAAGGGAAAGTATATTATGGTTGCATACTTTTATCTTATTATATACAACTTGGACAATATTCACCTTTCTGAATTCTGACTATACACGTTGCCATGTTAATTATTTAGGTACATGCATGCATCACTAGCTAGTGAACTCAAGGGGAGTTCATAGTCCATCCATGCATATGCTTCATACATTCATTAACTATATCGTATACATGCAATAATCCAATCCAACATATGTTAAAATTAATGCTTTTGAAACTAGATGATCATGCGTTATTATTCATGGCAAGTGCCAAAGTAAAAAAAGAAAAAGACTAGGAAAATCAAACACTGCTACTCTTATTTATTGTTTCTTGGAGTGTTTTTAATTTGTGTGGAGTGTACAATGTACAATAATAAATCAATATTCGATGAAGAGAATAAAGGCACGTACAAGAGATTAAAATACACGTCCCACTAGAAGGAGGAAAGAAGGCACAAAATATAAAAAGAGAATTTAGTGCAACTTTTTTAGAAACAGAATTTTCTCCCTGTTTTGAGTGTTGAGATTCACCAATTACCACCCCAATTATATTGTTCCCTTTAAACTTGTGCCTCTAAAATGGCATAGGCTTCACATATATTCTTTATTCTTTCTTCTCATGAATGACCAATATGATGAATTAGATAAGGTATCCTTGTTTTGGATTATATAATTTGCTATACTTTGTGTTCGTTACCTGAGAGATATCGGGTGCTCGGCGAGTCGGGTAACGGTGAAAGGGTGAGAGGGTGATGCCTTGGACTAATTTGGAGCGGGTGTAGGGTTGTGGGTTGAATGCTGGCAACGCCGGAGGTGGTGTGGACGAGGGGGGTGGCCACCTGCAAGGACATTCTGACGATCAAGTTAGTGTCCGTACGAGGTGATAGCTAAATTAGGTAAGATGATGCGTACCTTGGGGGGAGAGCTGGCCTCTTCCCTTATATACCGTGCTGGATGGGCCCATAGATGACCTAACCCACTGGCCAGGAAGCTTCTATGAGCTGTCCTGGTACACGTGGGGAGGAGCAGGTCGTTCTGGTTCCCGGGTCGGGGCTTCGGGTGCTGCCCCGAGGGTACCGACCCGACCAGTCGCTGGGCGTGGTGACTTGGACCGCCTAGTGGCTAGTCGGGCGTGCTTCGGATCGGGTGTTGGGGACCGACCCATCAGGTTGTCCCTGATGTGGGGATGGTTCGGGGCTTGGGTCAGAGGCGGTGCTCCGACCCGTTGGCCTGTCGGGCTGGACTTGTGGCGGTCCGTAACAGTGCCCCCAACGCGCCAGCTGATAAACCCCAATTTTGTGGTTTATCTTGTGATTATTTTGGGGGATTTTATCACCTTTTCCCACATTTATTCAATGAAATAGCATGGTTTTGTAATTCTCTCTTAATTTGTGCTTAAGTGTAAAAACATGATTTTTAGGCCCTTAAATTGGTGATTTTAATTCACTTTAATTCCATTCGATGCCTTGATATGTTTGTTGAGTGATTTCAGGTTCATAAGGCAAGTATTGGATGGAAGAAATGAAGAGGAAAGCATGCAAACGGAGAATTCATGAAGAAATGAGCAAAATGGAGAATTGAGGGCCACGCGCACGCGTCATGCACGCGTACGCGTGAGTAGAGGTTTTTGCCAGCGACACGCACGCGTCACCCACGCGTACGCGTGACGCTTGGCACGTGACCCACTTAAAGTGAAATCGCTGGGGGCGATTTCTGAGCTGCCCAGGCCCAAATCCAACTCGTTTTTGAAGGTATTTCATGCAGAATTCAAGCTTGAGCAAGGGGGGAGCACTTAGTTAGTCATGATGAGCCTTTAGTTAGCTTTCTAGAGAGAGAAGCTCCCTCTTCTCTCTAGAATTAGGTTAGGATTAGGTTAATTTCTCTTGGATCTAGATTTGATTACTTGATTTCATCTTGTTTCCTTTATGATTTCTTGTCTTTATGCTTTCATTCTCTTAGTTTGTGATGTTAATTTTACTTTTATGCCTCTTTTATGTTCATGAATACTCATGTTGGATTTAGATCTCTTTAATGCAATTTAATATTTGATGTTCTCTTAATTGTTGACTTGATTTGTGATCTTACTTTTCTTGTAATTGGTAGTTGATAGATTTATATTTCTTGCACTTTTACTATGCTTTCCATTTATGCCTTCCAAGTGTTTGACAAAATGCTTGGTTGGATGTTAGAGTAGATTTTGAGCATTCTTGGCTTGGAAAGAGTAATTAGGTAATCTTGAGTCATGGATATCCAATTCATATTGGTGATCTGGAGTTGTTAGTTAGTATGATTTCCATTGACTCTAATCTCTTGCTAATTCCGTTAGTAAGTTGATTGGAATTTTTGGATTGAGATTAACTAGTCTTGTTTGACTTTCTCTTATGGAAGATAACTTATACCTTCTTCCAACCTTGGAGATGACAAAATAGGATAAATTCTTGTTAATTAATGTTATTAGTGACTAGGATGGAGAGCCTATGATCTCAATCCTTGCCATGAATGTCTCTCTCTCTTTATTACTTGCTTTCTTTAGTCACTTGCTTGATTTACTCTTCTTGTCATTTAAATTCTTACCATTTAATTTCTTGCCCTCTTATCAATCAAACCTCTTGTTCTTCATAGCCAATAATTGAACACTTCATTGCAATTCCTTGTGAGACGACCCGAGGTTTAAATACTTCGGTTAATTTTTATTGGGATTTGTACTTGTGACAAAACCAAGTTTAATTTGATGCGAGAGTTGTTTGTTGGTTTGAAACTATGCTTACAACGAAGTAATTCTTTTTCTATAAGAAGGAAATCTAGACCGACGACAATTTTCTCTTATCACCAACCTTGAGGTTTGAAGCTCGTGGCTAGGTGCGTTTGTCCTACTCGCCGAGTCGGGATGTGTTCTCCTTCTCGGGAGTTCGTTGATGGCGTTCGTGTTTCTCACGCGTGTCTGGTTTGTTTCTTCGCTAGTGCTATCTCCTTGGCTTCGGCGTTGGGCATTAAATGTCCATCATTTCATGATTTGAAATTCGCATGAAATGGCGATTGTGCCCTTGCCTTTTGGCGCTCCTCCTCGACGGTTACGCTTTTTGCCTTCTTTTTATTTTCATAATTTTCTCATTCCTCCATTCTTCTTTTCTTCTTCTTCTATTTCCTCATACTGCTGCTGCTTCCATTCTCTTTTCTGCTTTCGCTGCTGCTTCGATCTTCTCCCTATTTTTGTCGCTGTTTCAACCTTCGGTCTATTTCTTTGTCTTTTTCTGGTACGTTGTGTTTATGGTTTTCCTTGCTTGCTTTCCCTTTGTGCATTTCTCCTTATGCATGCCTGGGTTTTTGCTTGTTTTAGTTTTGTTTTCTTTTAGAGGGGGGTGCCACTGGGTATTTTCTTAGCTTTTGACTGGGTTCTAGGTTAGTATAAGGGTGCATAGAGGGTGGTTCAGGGAGTTTGTAGCTTGGTTTTCTTGTTTTTAGGATTCCCGACCTCCCGTGCTAACTGAGTGGTACCCCCGCTGTAGGTATGGCCGAGCGTCCTGTGATTCCAAACATGGCTCAGCGGCTGCTAGCCGACTTCGTCGACCACTACGCATGAGTTACTTCCGAGGTGAAGGATACCCCATCCGGGGTTACCCGAGAGAGCCTCCAAGAACTTCGCCAGGCTAGACTCTTGTGCGGAGGGGGTCCCGAGGAGGCGTTCTATCAGGTCTACGTTCCTG
>NC_029788.2:7481531-7489015 GCF_000816755.2 Arachis ipaensis
CGTATGCCATAAAAATTTGGCGTCTCCTCGTGTGGTCGACTGGTTGTGGGTTTACAGGCCCATGTTTACTACTCTGGGAGTTCGCCTTCCGTTTTCCCCCTTTGTGATGGGTTTGTTAAATCGGTGAGATGCTGCTCCGTCGCAGCTGCACCCGAATAGCTGGGCCGCTATTCGCTGCTTTGAGATGGTCTGTGAGTACTTGGAGATCCCGGCCTCCGTGAATGTCTTCCTCTATCTCTTCCTCCTTACCAACCCTTCTCGGGAGGGGAAGACGAAAAAGGGGTATATGTCCTTCAGGGCTCAGCAAGGTCGTAGGATCTTTGGCCTCTTCGAGGACTCCTTTCATGGGAACTTCTTGTCGGTGAACTGCATCCCATTATCCGATATGATGGATTCTGGGATTCCGAATCTGGTAACTACTTGCCTCCACATGAACTTTTGACAATTTGCTGAAGATATGCTGGCTAGTGGTTCAGCTTCCACCCATTTGGTATAGTAGTCTATGGCTACTATTAAGTATTTCACTTGTCCTGGCCCGGGTGGGAATGGCCCTAAGAGGTCGACTCCCTATTGGGCGAAAGGTCGTGGAGCCATTATCAAACTGAGTTCTTCGGGTGGGGCTTTATGGAAGATGGCGTTTTCTTGGCATTTTTTGCATTTTTTGACGAACTCCTGAGCATCCGACATCATTGTAGGCCAATAATATCCTGCCCGGACAATCTTTCTTGCTAACGACATTCCCCCGATATGGTGGCCACAACACCCCTCATGGACTTTGCTTAGGACGTAGTCCGTTTGGTCGGGAAGTAGGCACTTGAGTAGTGCTTGGTGGAGCCCTCGCTTGTATAGCTGTCCTTGTATGATCACATATTTGAGGGCTTCCCTCCTGGTGGCTTGTGCTTCTTTCTCGTTCTCAGGGGCTTCGTCGTGTTCCAAGTATCGGATGATAGGGCCTATCCATGAGGGGGGCTTGGCGTTTGGGTTGTGCACAAGATGATTGCTGGTTCAGTTGCCAGCCCTTGGATTAGAGACCTGTTTCCCGTTCCGGGTTTGGTGCTCGCAAGCTTGGAAAGGAGGTCTGCTCGGGCGTTTCTTTCTCTAGGGACATTCTGGATCACTACTTCCTCAAAGCTTTTGCATAGCTCTTTTACCTTCTCTAGGTATTTTTGTAGTAGTGTGTCCCTGGCCTGGTAGCTGCCGTTTACCTAGGAGGTGACGACCTGGGAGTCGCTGCTAACTTCTACCCTTGATGCTCCAACTTCTCTGGCTAGGATTAGTCCTCCTATCAATGCTTCGTACTCTGCTTGGTTGTTGGAGACTGAGAAATCGAACTTGATCGACTGTTCGTAAGCTACTCCTGCCGAGTTCTCGAGGATGATTCCGGCTCCTCTGAATGTTTGGTTGGATGCTCCGTCAATGTGGAGCTTCCACCGCGTGCTCAGTATGTCGGCTGTTTCCCACGTGACTTTTACCAGGAAGTCGGCCATTGCTTGGGCTTTAATTGCCTGGATGGGTTCGTACTGCAAGTCATACTGAGACAGCTCTACTGCCCATGCCATCATTCTCCCCGCAAGGTCAGGTTTATGGAGGACTTATCATATAGCCTGGTCGGTTCTTAGGATGATTACGTGCCCTTGGAAGTATTGCTTTAGCCTTCTGGACGAGGTTAATAGGGTGTAAGTCAATTTTTCTAGCTTGGTGTACTTCAGCTCCGCTCCTTGGAGTACCTTGCTGATGAAGTATATTGGGTGCTGAGTCTTGTCTTCTTCTCGGACAAGGACTGCTGCCATGGCTTGTGTGGTTACCGCCAGGTATAGGTACAGAGGTTCTCCTTCTCTTGGTTTACTGAGCACGGGAGGTTCTGAGAGTATCTTTTTAAAATGGGTGAATGCCTATTCGCACGCCGGGGTCCACTCGAAGGTGATCCCTTTCTTCATTAGATTGAAGAATGGGATTGCCTTTTCTGCTGAGGCTCTGACGAATCGGGACAAAGCCGTAAGTTTCCCGGTGAGTCGTTGCACGTCTTTGATGCATCCTGGGCTTGTCATCTTGAGGACGGCTTCGTACTTGTCTGGGTTGGCCTCTACCCCTCTTTGCGTTATTATGAAGCCTAGGAATTTCCCTACTTCCATGGCAAATGCGCATTTGAGTGGGTTGAGCCTCATCTTGAATTTTCTTATTGCCTTGAAGACGGCTTGGAGGTCATCTATAAGGTTGTTCGGTTCTGCTGTCTTCATCAGGATGTCGTCGACGTAAACTTCTACCGTTTTGCCGATGAGGTCGTGGAAGACCTTGTTCATTAGCCTTTGGTAGGTGGCTCCTGCGTTCTTCAGTCCGAATGGCATTACCTTGTAGCAATAGGTGCCTCCTGGCGTTATGAACGCCGTTTTGTCTTCATCAGGTCGGTGCATCGGGATCTGGTTATAGCCGGAGTACACGTCCATGAAGCTGAGGAAGCGATATCCTGCTGCCGAATCCACCAAGGTGTCAATATTGGGGAGGAGGAAGGAGTCTTTAGGGCATGCTTTGTTCAAATCGGAGTAGTCGACACACATTCTCCACCTCCCGCTGGCTTTTTTGACGAGGACGACATTGGACAGCCACGTCGAGTACTCGAGCTCTTTGATGAATCCGGCTTCTAGTAGCCCAGCTGTTTGCTTGGCCACCTCGTCGGCCCTTTCTTGGGACATCTTTCTTCGCCGTTGGGCTACTGGCTTGGCGTCCGGTTTAACGGCTAGTCGGTGAGACATGACTTCGGGATCCAAGCCTGGCATGTCTGATGGTGTCCATACGAAGAGATCGCCGTTCGCCCTTACAACCTCCATGAGGGGGACCTTGAGTTTATGAGGTAGGTTCTTGTTTACGAAGGTAAACTGCTATGCCGACTTTCCTATCTGGAACTTCTCCATGTCCCCTTCTGGTTTCGGCCTTGGCTTGTCCTCCATCCTTACGTCCAGGTCTGCCAAGAACACGCCGGCTGCCTTCTTAGACTCTTTCCTTAGAGAGAGACTGGCGTTGTCGCAGGCGACCACCGCTTCTAAGTCTCCCCTAATGGAGCCAACAGTTCCCTTGTCCGTTACGAACTTCATTGTTAAGAATTTAGTGCATATTACGGCTGAGAACTCGTTGATGGTTTTTCTTCCCAGGATGATGTTGTAGGCTGTGGAGTCTCTGAGGACTACGAAGTCCGCCATAACCGACCTCCTGGTGCCTCCGGTTCCTAGGCAGATTGGGAGGGAGATTGTCCCGTTCCCTTGTCCATTACGAACTTCATCATTAGGAATTTAGTACATATCACGGCTGAGAACTCATTGATGGTCTTTCTCCCTAGAATGATGTTGTAGGCTGTGGAGTCTTTGAGGACTACGAAGTCCGCCATAACCGACCTCCTGGTGTCTCCGGTTCCTAGGCAGATTGGGAGGGAGATTGTCCCGTCGGGTTTTATATAGTTGTCGCCTAGTCCCATGACCCCGTGCTGG
This sequence comes from Arachis ipaensis, assembly GCF_000816755.2. Taxonomy (NCBI): domain Eukaryota; kingdom Viridiplantae; phylum Streptophyta; class Magnoliopsida; order Fabales; family Fabaceae; genus Arachis; species Arachis ipaensis. The sequence goes on from NC_029788.2 coordinate 7,485,011, forward strand.
TGGCCCTTGAGGTTGGATTCCTTGAGTCCCATGGCGTCGAATACATTCCTAAACAGGATATTGGAGTCGGCCCCGGTGTCGACGAGGATTCGCTTGACTAAGCCTATTCCTACCATTGTTGTGATTACCATGGGGGGTTGGGAAGATCATGAAACCATTGGTCTTCTGGACCGAAAGATATCATGGGAGATCCCCTGCTAGGAATGGCGGGGCCTCCCATTGAGATAGATAGGATCCGAGTATCCTTTTTTGCTGCCGATCTGGACTTAGGAGGGTTATCTCGTCTGACCACGATGTTGCCACGAAAGTTGGGGGGTTGTCGGCGTTCCCTGCGGGCTCTTGCCTTGGTTTGACAGTTCGGCTGCGGTTCTCCTAGGAGTGTTCTCACTCTCGCCTCCTTGGTTCTCAGATGAGTCGGGAGAACTCGTTCAGCTTTCCTTCCCTGATAGCTTGCTCTAAAGCGTCTTTGATATCAAAGCAGTCCTGGGTTTTGTGACCAAACCCCTTATGGTAATCACAGTAAAGGCTTTTGTTTCCTCCTGATCTCTCTTTCAATGGTCTAGGTCTGGACAGGATTCCCTTGTCTGCGATCTGCTGGTAGACCTCCACTATGGGCACTGTGAGTGGCGTGTAGTTTGTGAATCTACCTATTCGTGGGAGTTGTTTTGATTGTTTTGCCGAGGTTCCGTCCCTGGGAGCTTCCTTGTACCTGTCGACCTGAGGGGCCTGCCGTGCCAAAGGGTTTGAGGGCTACCGTTTGTTGGCTGCCACGACCTGGCTTACCTCCTCATCGTTGATGTATTCTTTAGCCACGCTTTGAATTTCCTGCATGGTCTAGACGGGCTTGGTAGTGAGGTGTTTTCTAAAGTCCTAGTTTAGCAAGCCGTTCGTTAGGCAGAGACTGGCAACTGAGTCGGTGAGGCCATCAATTTCTAAACATTCATCATTGAATCTGTCTAGGAACTTCTTGGTCGGCTCTCCGAGTTTTTGGGTAACTCCTAGCAAGTTGATCGGGTATTTTACCTTGGCTATGCGCGTCGTGAACCGAGCTAGGAAGCTTTGGGAGATGTTCGTGAAGGTCGTGATGGATCCTTGTGGGAGTGCATTAAACCATCGGATTGCTGGGCCAGCCAGTGTCACAGGGAATGCTCGGCTGCTGACCACATCGCCTACCCCTTCCAGATTCATTCTTGCTTCAAATTCCATGAGGTGTTCCTGGGGGTCCTTAGTCCCATCGTACCTCATGTCCGTCGGCTTGTCGAAATTTCTCGAAAGCCGGACCTTGAGGATCGAGGGGTGGAAAGGAGTGGCTCCCATGATAATGGGTTCCAGTCGTTTCCTGGCTGTTCCCTTTTGGGACTCCCCGTGGCTTTCGGACCTACCTCGGATAGACTGGGAGGTCGGCTGCGTATACGCTTCGTCTTCGTGCTTCGTCGAACTCCTTTCTCGGCTCTCGTATCTTCGGGAGGGGGAGCGGGTGTAGGATCGACTGACGTCTCTGTGGGGTCGACTCCTCGCAGCCAGCTCTCTTTCAAGGTTTTGTACTCTGTGTCCAAGCTCCTGCATAATCTTGGCGCTATTGGCTCCCGTCCCTCCGAAGGGACGTCTTTCAGGGGTGTTGGTGTAGATTGGTTGGTTTGGCTGAATAGAGGATCGTGGTTGTTCGCCGGTGCGAGCTGTCGAGCTCGCCCTGCTCAAGCAGGCCCCTCCTCCTTCGTGAAGCTCCTCCGACATGGGGAGTCACTCCATGTCTGCTCCAGGGTTTCCCACAGACGGCGCCAATGTTCGTTACCTGAGGGATCTCGGGTGCTCGGCGAGTTGGGTAACGGTAAGAGGGTGAGAGGGTGATGCCTTGGACCAACTTGGAGCGGGTGTAGGGTTGTGGGTTGAATGCTGGTGATGCTGGAAGTGGTAGCCAAATTAGATAAGATGATGCGTCCCTTTAGGATTAAAGATGTCATTATTCCTTAAAAACTTGGTGCGTTATTTCTAACCACAGACTTACCAGCAAGTGCACCGGGTCGTACCAAGTAATACCTTACGTGAGTAAGGGTCAATCCCACGAGGATTGATGGATTAAGCAACAATAGTATTTGATAGGATTAGTTAGACAAACAGAAAATAGTGTTTGGAAGTTCAAAAGCATAAAAAAATAAAGAAGAGTTTGAAGACAGGCAGGTGAATAGGTGAGGAATAAAATATGAAGAAACAGTTAAGGTTTCAGAGTTATCTATTTTCCGGATTGACTTTTCTTATTATTTTATTTTAATCATGTAAGATCTAATTTATGGCAACTATATGTGACTAGACCCTAATTCCTTAGACCTTTCTAGTCTCCTCTAAAATTCATCAACAGCCAATTCCTTGGTCAATTAATTCCAATTAGGCCAATTCCTTGGTCAATTGATTCCAATTAGAGGGTGATGATTAAATTCCAGTTTATATGCCACAAAAACTCTAATTACCCAAAAATAAAAGGATTATATGTCACGTATCCCGTTAAATCCAGATAATTAAAATTTAGGAGAATATGTTTTCAAGCTGTTGTTCAAGTAAAGAGCTTTTCCAAGTTATACAAGAACGCATTTAGAAAGAGGGTCATACTTCCGTTCCACCCAAATTCATAAAATAAAGAACGAAAACAATTCTTAAATATAAATCAAAACATGAATTAAAATAGAAAAATAATAGTATCAATCCATACAATAGACAGAGCTCCTAACCTTAACAGTGGAGGTTTAGTTGCTCATGGTTCAGAGAAAATACGGATTGTAAATTGGGATGGAATGGGATCCTCCCCAGGATCTCTCCAAAGGAAGGAAAGTTTCTCCCTTTTATAACTAATCCTAATAAATTTAAAATCTAATTTTTAAAATTAAAATAATATCTTTTTCTAGAATTCAAATTTGAATTTAAATTTGAATTAATTTAAATAATCAAGTCTTCAATGGATGGATGGGGATCACTTGTTTCGTCCATTCTGCAGCTTCTAATCTGTATTTTCTGGGCTAAAAACTGGGTTAAAACAGCCCAGAAATCGCTCCCAGCGTTTTTCTGCGTTTCCTGCACGTGGCGCATGTCAAGCGTACGCGTCAGTCACGCGTACGCGTCGATGGTCTTTTCTACGAGTCACGCGGACGCGTCGGTCACGCGCACGCGTCGCTAAGCAAATCTTCAAATAACGCGTACGCGTCAGTCACGCGTACGCGTCGCTCCTCGCTGCCATCTCCTTTGATTCTTGTGCTGCAGAAACTCCATCAAATCCAGCCGAATGCTACATAAAATAAACAGTATTGCACAAAACTCAAAATAGCATCCATAGTGGCTAAAATATAATTAATTCTTAATTAAACTCAACAAATTAGATGCAAATTCACTAGGAAAAGATAGGAAAGATGCTCACGCATCACTCGCCATATCCACCAAAGTCCCAAAAAGAACTTGAACGGATGCTCTCTACTATGATACAAGAACCAGTTCTTCAAATCCAAAGGATGACAAGAAGTATCCTCAGGTAATTATATTTAATTAACAAGTCATTATCATCTATCCTCAGGTAATTATATTTAATTAACAAGTCATTATCATAAGATGATAATGTAAAATAATTTCATAAGTGGTTTTATGTTGATACGTTAAAACTTTCACTACAAAAAAAAAAACATTGAGAATAGTTGGAATTATCGTCAGATTTGACAATAAATTTGTCACCATAAAATATTATCGTCAGAGTTGATGTTCCGACGGTAACGTCAACGGTAAAATTTTGAGGAAAAAAATTAATTTTGGCGTGGTAGCTACCGTCGGATTTACCGACGAGTAAATCCGATGCTGAACCTTATTCAGTGAAACGTTGCGTTTTGGTTACACGCACCACGTTATCGTCAGTAAATTCGACGATAACCATGCCCTAAATTCGAACCGTGAACCCTCTTCCCCTTCATTTCAAAATTGGTTTCTCTGTCTAATCTCTCTCTCTCTCTCTCTCTCTCTCTTTAATCTCTC
>NC_029788.2:7489140-7498354 GCF_000816755.2 Arachis ipaensis
TCGCCTCTCAGTCTCTCTCTAGCCCCTGCGTCGCTGCAAAGGCAACCGTCGCCGCTGCTCCAACCGCCTCTGCTGCCACTGCTGCCCTGCCCTGCCATCGCTGCAAAGACCGCCACTGCCACTGCTCGAAACGCCCCTTCTTTGTTTTCTGTTCCCACCACTGCTGTCCTGTCACTGCTAAAAACGCCGTCGGAGCTCGAATCGCCCATTTATGTCTTATCTCTTCTAGTTGCTTTGCATTCCAGGTTTTTATTTAATCTGTTTTTTAATCTGTTTAATTTCTACTTAGTTAATCTTAATTTTATTTAGTTAGTTGATTTTTAGTAATTAGTTTAATTAGATTAATTTCTATTTTAGTTGATTTTAGGTGGTTAGGGATTTTCATTAAATTTATTTTATACGTTGTTTAATTTCTGTTTAGTTAATCTTAATTTCATTTAGTTAGTTAATTTTTAGTAATTAGTTTAGGTAGATTAATTTCTATTGTAGTTGATTTTAGGAGGTTAGGTTAGGATAATTTAGTTAGATTGATAGGTTCTGATCTCTGCTCAATGTGTTTGGAATTATTATCTGAGATTGTCGATTCTTGTTGCTGGGATTATTTGAATTGGTCTGAATCATTAATTCTGCCTTTTACTATTAATTTGGCTGAAGAATTGTTACTGAATTTGTTTGAGCAATGCTTAACTGTTTTGATGATTCACTGATTGTTATTGCTTTGTTAGAAAATTACTATTTTAATGCTTATTTTGCTGATTCATGCTGCTACTGAAAGTGCTGGTTTATGCTGATTAATTGTAGCATTTTTCCATATGCATTACTAGTGATGTTTTATCATGTTATTTTGTGCTTTTTTTGGGTTTGCATTTCAAATTTTTTGGATTATTATAATGCTTTGAAAGTTAGAATATTTTAAAAAATTGTTAACAAAGTTAGAATGTTTTGAGAGTTAGAATGCTTTGTTAGAATACTATGAAAGTTAGAATACTTTGAAAAGAAAATAAGATAGAATAAAGTTAGAATACTTTAAAGTATAATTTAATTATTTTGAAACTAAACACTATGTAATTTTCTTTTTTTTTTTAATTTACTAAACTAAACCACTTTTTGAATTATTTGTTATTTCTTGAGTTTCTTCTTATGTTATTATTTATTGGTATTTGTTATGTTATTAATATGTTATTAATATTCGCTGTACAGACACGACGACAGGCAGCAGAAGTAGGTCGAGTGGGACACATGGTCATGGTAGAGGGCGGGCTTCCACCGAATCTTCTAGGGCTACCCAGTCATCGCCCTCTACCCTGGCTACCCTCTCGATCCCTGTGATGTCACAAGCGGGTCCATCGGACCAGCAATTTATCAGGGTCGCAAATCTGAACTGGGTGCTTCCTTCTGCTACGCTCCCTGCAGATGTAGTGACGACGTCAATAGAGCCTTCAGTGGATGATACTTTCAATGCCCCCGAGCAGGATGCTCCTCTACCACCGCTCGTCATCCAACTGAGGATTTGTCTCGATGGCATGCAGTCGTGAGTTCATTTTTTTAATATTAAGTTTGTTTATCTTAAGTTTGTTTATATTAAGTTTGTTTATCTTGAGTTTGTTTATCTTATATGTTTGCTAATGTGCGATTTGTTTTCTGACAGACTTGCACCGAACACCAATACTTGTACACAAGAGATATCCGAGGTTATTAAGTCCATATACGACCACCCGTGGCCGAGCTGTAACACCCTAATTACCCTAAGCCTTACCTCTAGTCGTGAAGCAAAGGTTAATCAAAGGTTATGACAATTCTAAGGCTTATACATATTTATATAGAAGGAAATAATATATCCTAGAAGCCTGATGAAGGATTAAGCTCAATAACAGAATTACAAAAGCGTGAAACGTTCACACGAAGCTAACGCACAAGACACAAGGTATAGATGCAAGAGAATAGAACATATATAGATATAAGAGTATAGTAATCATAGGGAACTAGCCGTAGCTTGCGGAGTTTAAGCCGACTAGTTACAAACAAAAAAATACAGAGTTTTGGAGTTAAAACAGTGTATACAACTTATCTCTCAAGTAAGCCTCTAAGGCCATAAAGATAAATATACAAAGAGATGTGAGAGTAACTACAATAAAGTAAAATAGAAATAAACCAAAGAGGAACCATACTCCGCTTTGTCACCATATCAGTAATTTTACCGAGGTGAATTACGACCTGCATCTGAAAAACAACAACAAAGTATGGAATTAGAACCGGAGGTTCTCAGTATGGTAACAGTGCCCAATAATGTAAGATATAAGGCTTCGGGACGCCGAAGGCAATCCTAGAGCTTCACATTGCATACGGATATTCAAGCTTAGAATAAAATAAATAACTTATGTCATAAACATTAAACAGGGTTATCTAAACTTAGGGAATTTCTAACTAAAACTAGTCACACCGCTGTATCCCACAGCCTTCACCAACCTAATCTCCGTATGATCTCATCGCCACCACCTACCTAACCTCCTCAACACCAGACAAATCACAAATAATGCAAGCAAGTAAAACACAGGTAGTAATCATATATAACAAGTAATTCAAGAAGCAAGTATGCATATTATACAATTAGACAAACCCAAGTAATCAAAGCAAACAAGCATATAAGAGATGCATATGATGAATGCCTATCCTATTGGCTTGTGATATCACTTGTCGGTCCGTAAATGCCAACCCGACACATCCTTCCGGATGTAGCCTTTTCTGCCACGCCAGGGATATAGTGCCCTGCACACTCATGCAGCAGCGAATCTGCTACGCCAAAGATATAGTGCCCTGCACACTCATGTAGTAAGGAGTCTACTACGCCAGGGATATAGGCCCCGCACACTTCATGCAGCAGAAAAGGAAATAACAACAACAAATCATGCAGCAGAAAAATCTGCCACGCCAGGGATATAGGCCATGCACACTCTCAACAACATCTACTCATGCAGCAGAGAAATCTGCTACGCCATGGATATAGGCCCTGCACACTCTCAACAACATTTACTCATGCAGCAGAAAAATCTGCTACGCCAGGGATATAGGCCCTGCACACTCTCAATATTCAACAAATTTATCAACCTCAAATCATCACCAGTCATCACCATTTCTCGTCTTAAATCTCTTTCAATTATCAATTCTCAACATTCCAAGGATATAGTGCCTGGCACACTTTCCTTCAATATCCCTCAAGCTCATAATAACCATCATCAGTTCTTAATTCCATTCCGAACTCATTAGTTCATCATTTTCTCAATTCCAGTACCATTCTCCTTTCTCACTCCACCAAACCCATCCTCAGTACACCAGAAACCTAAACCTCCGTTTGCTAACTTTTCAAAGTAAAACCCAAATAATTCTACCCAAGACATTCTCTATGTTTAACATCTAAAAACAAGCCAAAAAGTCTTAAATAGATGTCACAGAAGTTTACAAGCTTGTTGGGAAGGTGAAATAGTTAAAAACAATATTTTAGTTGAAAAACAGGGCATGTGCGTACGCACAAGGGTGTACGTGCGCATGCCCAAAGAGATTTTCAAAACGTGTGCGTACGCATAGGGGTGTGTGTAACACAGGTACCAAAATTTGTAATTCTGTTCACTCGCACAAGGCGTGCTAGCGTCCCCAATAGATTGACCTCCCCAACGTGTGCGTGCGCACAGGTTGTAAAACTTCATTGGATATTTGCGCACACAGGTCGTGCTAGCGCTCTCACCAGCAAGCCTTCCCCCGCTTGTGCGTACACACAAGGCTGTGCGTGCGCACATACCAGAAATCACAAAATTCTGCAATATTGCAGAATTTCAAATTTTGACACCAAACTTTGAATGATCATAACTCCCTTTTCAAAAGTCCAAATTTTATAAACTTTATATTAATTTGAAGATTTTTCAATGAACTTTAATTATGAACAATTTTCAACAAATTTTGAAAACTGGGGCTCAAGTTATGATCCGTCAAAGTTCACCAAAAATCTATTTTTACCAAAAACCTTAAAACTCAAATTCACCAAATCTCTCAATTCAAAACCAATTATTCACAACCCAAAAATACTAGACTCACTCAAGAATCCATACCAAATATTTCTCGACCCCATCAACCATTCAATCATATAAACCATTTAATACTCACCTCATCCAACTCTAAATTCAACCTAACATCATATCCAATTTCCTTAATACCACCATTCAAATTCTCAACAATAATCGATGCTACAAATATCAATTCTTTCATTCTATTATCATCAATCAATCCATTCAATTCATCAAACCACCTCACTTATTTACTTTCAACATGAACCACAATAACCAATAGTCAAAATCATCATCAACATCCAAAACCATCATAAACACTCATAATCATCATCAACCATCAACAACATCAACAATCACTACAAATCCTCATAAAACTCACATCCTTCAACAATAGTCATCAAATAACCTCAATATTAGCAATCGTTATCAACATCATCAATCCCTCATCAACAACAAATAAATCACAACACTCATCATCCACATCCATACAACTTATCATCAAGCATCAAATTTGCATACAATTAATCATACATCCAAACATTCAATCCTATCTTAAGGTCAACTAGTCTAAGTGTCCAAAAACATTACATATTACATAAAAAAAACCGAAACTATACCTTGGCTGATTTCCAAACGCACCAAACACCAAAACGAAGCTACCAAGCTCGATCCAAAGCCTCAACCAACTCCAACAAATACCAAAACTCAATCTAACATCACATAATATACAAACATGAAACCTATGGCTTAAAAAAAAACTAAACACAAGGGTTTAGTGAAACCATACCTTACCCAACGAGATTAGGGGTAAAATCCAACAATTACCTGCTACTAGAGATCACCTAAACAAGCAAAATCACAAAATCTACTCAAAAACCAAACTCCAAAAACGTAGAAAGTTAGGGCAGGAAACTGAAGTATGGGCTTCAAGATCTTAGAAGATTTTCTTAGATAGAAATGAAAAGCTCGACGAGAGCTTCGCGTGGCCGCAAACGACTCGTCAATCGGATTTCCGTAGCTCAAGTTATGGCTCCCGGAAAGTGGAGGTGAATAGTGACATCCCCCCTCCCCCTCTCCTCTCATCTCAAACCGCGCCTCTCTCTCTTAGTTGGGTGGAAATGAGCTGAAAAGCTCATTTAATGAGCTTATATATGTTGGGTCCGGTCCAACCCGTTAGCGTTTTTAACCCGTTTGGCCCACTTTGGGCCAAAACTTTTAAGTTTAGCGTCCAGATTTCGATTCTAAATTATTTTTGTCCTTTCAAAATAATAAATCAATTTTAAAAATCTTATTTTCCCAAAATACGTGATACTGGATATACTAGAGCTGGTACTGCCAGCTTAAGCGCCAGTACGTATTTTTATAAAAATCTTTTGAAAAAGGTACATTTTCCAACTTAGAAAAATTCACTGAAATCAAATTTCACCTTTAAATTTTCAAATTAAAACTTCTAAATTTTGAATCCATTCCGGCACTAAAATTATTATTTTATTAACACGATTTTACGTGAAAAACTCCGGTTCTTACACGAGCTACACACAGATCCCGACTGAGACTAGAAAGCGCTGGTTTCAGAAGTAGGCGGTAAGAACCCAATTTGGTTAGAATTAATTTACTGTATTTGAACTGTATTTTATTCCAACTAACTAATGTTGGTGAATCACTTTGTGCAGTTAAAATTCATATGAGATGCAGAGCATAACCTCATGATTCAGAAGATATATGACCACTGGACAGCCAGATGTTTTCAGCAAATGATAAGCAATGTTCGTCACGGAAAAGACCACTTGATATTGTAGATCCTTCCAAATATCAAGAGTAAACTGGAGGCTCAATTTAGAGATAACGAGGGGTTCAAGCGTCGCCGTCTGACGAACATCGCCAATAGGGCTTCGCCCAGGTCGTCTAGGTATACGGGTGGGTCAAGGACCTTCATGAAGATAAAGACGAGATTGGTAAGAATCTTGACATTGTTTTATGTTATGGTAGTTACTTGAATTAGTTTTTTCATTTGTTCAATTATTTTATAAGTTACTTGTTATGTTGATATATACTTATATAGTCCTGTATGAACTGAACTGAGCTGATATAGAACTGCTTCGTCAGTTTAATTTCCTTTTTTGATTATCAAGTTACTAAAGTAGTTAGTAGAGTTTATTAATTTAATTTTCAGTTTTAGTGGATTTTAGGTGGTTATGATAGGTAAGAATATGTTAGATTAGGTTTTGAGATTGCTAGAAAATATTGGATTATTGAACTGTTTGCTGATTTCTGCTGAAGAAATTATTTGAAAAATGCTTGACTGTGAAAATAATGATGGATATTTGGTTTGGATGGAACTCTTCAAGGATGGCTAAATCCAAATTTCAGGGGAGACTCTGTCGAAATTTTTATAAGATTTTCAATGAAATTGAAAAAATTAAAATTATGTTTTCGAAATTAGAATTAAGATTTCCTGCTTCATATATATTTGTCTGTCATTGTTTAACTTGTTCGTTTATTTTATTGTTTAGTTGATATATTAATTTGTAGTCTAAGTCATTGGATCGTGAGGTGACACTGGCGGAGACCTTCAAGTATACCCATATTTTGAAGGCAAACAAGGAGAGATTTGCTAACGAGTGGTCAGCGGCCCATTACATGAGTTTAAATTAATTCTAAATTTTAACTTTATTTAGTTTAATGTCAATTATTTAAGTATTATCCTAATCATACCTAACGTGTATGACGCAGGAGGAGTATCAACAGAGGTTGGAGGCCGTGACCTAGCAATCTCAGCCGTCTAGTGGAGCCGACGAAGCCGGCTCCGAGATCTCAGTCGTGGATCCCGACAATATTTGGTGTGAGACAACCTCTGAACCTCACAAGAATTGCCGCTTCAAGTTGGGCTTGTTCTTTGCCAGTGGCCTCTGCTCGTCCGCGTTGGCAGCTTCCCCTACCTCTGCCTCTGCCACCAGCCCTGCTAATCCCTAGAAAGTTGTCGACCTGAGGGAAGAGGTGCAGAAGCTAACACAAGAGCTTCACCACCAGTAGGAGCAGTCTGAGCAGAGGTATCAAGAGATTCTTGCACGCGTTGCCGTCAGCTCGGACCTGATGGAGAAGCTAAAGCAGCTTGGTCGGTTGCGACAGGCAACAGCAGATAGAGGAGTACAGCCAGTAGATGCACGCTGGAGGTAGCGACATTGCTGGTTTGAGCAGTGACGCTGCTGGTGGGGCACCGACGATAGCACCCACTCCGTCGTCTCAGCAGGGGAACCACAACGCCGCTGACGACGACGACGATTATCAAGATCTGTAGGGGTTAGGGTTTTATACATTTTTGTTTGTTTAGGGTACAGTACTCTACTTCTATGACATTTTATTGTATTCATACCATTTATTTTTAATAAAATAATTTTTTGATTTATGCTAATTTTATATTTCTGATAATAATTTTGTTAACAGGAGTTAATTTGATTTGACTGTTAGTTGTGGCTAAATTGTGCCAAAAAAAATTAAAATTAAAAAGCTTCATCTGACGGCAAATTTTGGCACCATGTCAAGCGAAATAGCGCCAAAGTTATTGTCAGATTAATCTGACGGTAATCATCAACTCAGACTCGACAATCTATTGAAAACTCCGACAAAAAATTTATCGGTAATTAGTGTCAGACGAAAATTTATTTAGCGGTGAATTTATTTTATTTTTTTGAAACAAAAAACTTAACACAGTAAGGTGGAACATTTAGAAAGTTCAGAATTACAATACAAACACTAAAATAGAAACCATAGTTATCTCCGTCATTGCCATCAACAACTAGACGGAACAAAGTCAACCCACTCTTTGTAGATTTTAATCGACTTGGTGATAACTTCCGCAATGCCTGTTTCTTGATTCTTAAAAATCTTGGCATTCCTTTCCAACCACGTATGCCAAATGATAGCAAAAAAGCTAATCAGCCACTTGTTACGTTCGTCTTTTCTAACAAGAGCTCCTGTCCAACTCTCAAAGTGTTGCTTAATGGTTCCTGGAATAGACCAAAGTTTATTATAGGCGTATAACCAAGCACACCACACCTGCCATGTGAACTCACAGCCAATGAATAAGTAAAAATCATTCTCAGTTTCTTTTTTACATAAAACACAAATCTTATCCCTATGATCAATAATGCCCAATCTAATCAATCTTCCTTAGTATTGACCCTACCAACTAACACAAACCAGGTGAATAGCTCAATTCTTGGTGGTACTAGTCCTCTCCATATAGATCTAGTGAAACTATAACTCATAATATCCTCCGGGAGAGTCTCAGCTTACAAAACCTACACAAATGAGTTAGTAGAATAAACTCTTGATCTATCAAATTTCCATACTATTCTGTACTCCCTCTCACTTGTTAACCTGACATATTGTAGAACTCCATGAAGTTGGTTAACTAATTCTAACTCCCATTGGAATAGTACCCTTCTCCAATGAAAGTTCCATATCCACTCCAACCATCCCAAAACCCACAGTCTTCTATTACAGATCTGATTTGGTTTGAAACCGAGAAAAGACTTGGAAATACATCCTGCAACACACCACATGATAGCCAATTATCTTTTCAGAAACGAATTCTTCTACCATCTCTTAGCTCTAATGATAACCCTCTGACCATCTTATTTCTCGCTTGTTGTTCTCTTATCTGCAACTGACAAATGTCCCTCCATGGACCTTTTGTTTTAGGAACCGGCTGACAAAAAAAAAAAGACATTTGAATTCAAGTCATTGTAGAAGCACACAATTTTCTTCTATAATGAACATATTAATCCGACTGTAATTAATGTTTTTTTTCGTAGTGTTTGACTCCCCTAAAAACATATAGTGGAAAAATTGAAAATTCGAATATGTAGATTTTTAACAAAAATTTAACTGCCGGCCAACGGGCATATGCCCTAGAAACCATATTTATTATAATTATGATGATGGTGATATCAACTTCTACCTGTTGGCCTAAAAAAACATATTTCTTATCTTATTAATTAAGATTTAAGAAGCTTTCATTGAACTTACTTGCTTCACCACCCGTTACTTATCCCATAATTAACGTAAGAATAATCTAGGTTTGACAACAAAACAAAATTCTTTATTTTTGCTAAATATATCTAAGAATATTATAGAGACACATCAATCAAATA
>NC_029788.2:7498377-7498988 GCF_000816755.2 Arachis ipaensis
AACACTGCTAAAATATTCGCAGGAACCTTTTATATCTCCAGGAGCTTATTTACTATTCCAAAACAAAGCTAATCTTTCTTAAAGTTTCTTTGTACAATAATGATAATTAATCTCTTTATTCCCCGAATAAAGAGTTAGACAGTAGTTTCTTTATACCTATTTACGTAACGTACCTCTATTTTCAATTTTTTTTTTTAATTTAGGTAAATTTATCCTTTCTTTGATTAAATTTTCATTAGATTAATGGCGAATAATAATATATTTGTTTGAATATTTAAAATTTATTTAATTTAAATATATGCTCAGTAAATTTGAACTAGTTTTGGCTTGTTAGAATGAGGATAAGATTAGGTGTGAGGAGAATTTAGAGGGAAAGAAAAAAAAATTAAAGATACTGTAAAAGGTATTAATTTGACTACAAGTCTAGAAATAAATTCTCGTGATTGTCATGTTTAATTAGACTTAATCCAGAGTCAAGCTTTAACTAATGTTAAGGATTAATTTGATCATGATTGAGTTTTAAAAGGAAAGCTAAGGTGTGGTGGAGTAAATTAAAATGAGATTTAAGAGAAGATATGCAATAAAAGTGTGTGTGTGTTGTTTTTTTTTTT
>NC_029788.2:7501022-7507825 GCF_000816755.2 Arachis ipaensis
CAGAATAAAAGTGTGTGTTGTCTCAATAAATTAGTAGTATGTTAAATGGGCCGAGTCTTGAGCTGGTTCATTTAACATTTTTAATGAGTTAGTTTTCGGTTCAAAAAAAATTTGTGAACATGGTGTTTAACGAACTCAATTTGCCAATGAGCCATAACTCACACAGCATTCTGCTCCCTCCCCATCTCAAAGGTGTCAGGTTCGAGTCCTATCAGCTATAACCAAGAAGAAAAAATTGGTAAGTATATGAGGAGTGTGTGGGTGTGTATTGTGTACCTAGAATTGAAAGTTGTCCAATCTATTGGAGTACCTAAAATTAGGGGTTGTTCAATCCACCGACCAAAAAAAAAAAAACGAACTCAATTTAATTAATTTGTAAAATAAATAAATTGTCTCGTAAAATAAATGGATTGTCCTATTTAACCTGTTTAAATTTTTCTTTCTTTTTATTTTCTTCTAAATTTTTAAATGTTTTTAACAACTTTTTTAATAATCCCAGTTAAATATCTTAAGTTCTAACTAAAATATCTCAAGCTCCAATTCATTAATGTATTTAAAAAGGAAAAGAATTGGCTCAAAATTAATTCAAAAATTAACTTTCTTTAGTTTTTTTTAATTAAAAAATTTCTTATTAGATAAAAAACAAACGGAATTGGTCATTTTAGCTCAGCTGACATCTCTTAGATAAACCGAACTTTTATTTTAAATGACAAGTCTAAATGGAATAAACCAACCCCTAATTTGTAGAGGACTAGAGGCAAAGTACCTATTTTACAAGATTGTCCTTCATGTTATGGATATAATTTATTAAAAAAAATAAATAAAATTAAAAAAAGAAAGAAGGGAAAAAAAATCATTTCCTCTACAAAATTTTATTCAAGTAGCAAAAGCATGAACGGAACAAACTATATTATGAATTAAATGAATAAATGTAAAAACTTAACAATAAAGAATGTACTAATTAATTGTGCTATGTATAATTAGGATAAATTTCAGGATATCATGCATCCACCTACAATAAAAAGCAAGAGTGAAATTCAGGTGTAGTGATAATTGAGAGTAGTTAGATGAATATATAAATTTCATTCGACATTTTCTTTAAATGCACTACAAAAATAAATAATGAGGCAGACACTAACTCATTACATGAACTTCACACGAAGCAACGTTGTTGTGGATTTGTTGGTGAAATCAAATTCCCAAACTCTAATTGTTTGCCTAAGCTGTTGTTTGTGTATAATAACATAAGACCAGAAATAAAATATGAAAATGTCAAGAATGGGATTCGAACCCATGCCCTTTCGGACCAGTACCTGAAACTGGCGCCTTAGACCAACTCGGCCATCTTGACTTTGATGGCATTGAGTACCAATAACATATTTATAAACACAAACCCACTATAATAATACTATTTACATAGCAATTGATTTAGTTAATGTTAATATTGATATTAATTTTTATTGAAAAAGGTAATTTCTATGAGAATTGGGGATGACAAGGAATTTCCCCCGCAGCGTAGATGAGAAGTTTCAAGACATGAGGTGGAACATCCGAAAATGGGAATTGTCTTCCGTTTTCTACATTGCCATCCTTAATTTGTTAACTTCTTTCTTTGTTTTGACTTTTGACCCTCTCAAACCCATTAACTTGAAGTAAAATCTGGTAAGCATATTATTACTTTTAATTATATAAGAGAAAAATATTTAGATAATAAAGTAATTAAGATATAAGATTAACTAAGCAAATGCTAATGCGTTCCGAATAAAATAAGGAGTATAACCCTTTTTAAAATATGACCTATTATTAGTGATAATAAATAAAATAACGATTATTACTTTTAAGTTATTTGTTTTTCTTTTTGTAAAAAATATAAAAAAATCATTTGATTTTTTTTTTAAAATATAGTTGACCCAATTAACAAGTTACCATTTTAAATCTTAACCAATCATACAAAACATAACAAAATAGAGTATTAAAATTTACCTAGTTAACAGATAGGAAAATTTTTAAGTATACCGGTAAACCGGTGTTTCAGTAATTTTTAACCATTGATCTTAATTATATATATTATATATACTTTTTATAATTAAAATCAACGAAACACCGGTACACTTGAAAATTTTCTTAACAAACAATATAACATTATTTGCTTAAAGTGTTTAAAGAGACTAACAATAAAAATTTTGTTATTTATTTATAACTTTAGCCATTGGATTAAGACACACATTTGATTTGAAAATTATTAAAATTCTGGAGAAATATAACTGACAAAGGTAGGTTGCCCTAGGTGTTGTGCAAAGTGATTAAAAAACACATCTTTTAATGAACTTGTATAATTATCAAAACTACAAACAAAACTTCTATTCAAATAGTTTGTACTTGGTTTCAAAAGCATAATGAAATGAAGCTTACATTACTGAAAAAGGATTGTTGTCTAAGTATGGAAAGACTCAAGGTAAAAATATCCAAGATTTAAAAAAAAAATGGGTAGTAGATGAATCAATTATTATTAAGTGAACTCAGATGAAAATCCCTTGATAATAAAATTCAGTAATCCACAGACAAATCAACCCTGTATCTCTTATAAACTGTGAGAGATCATCACACTGAAAAAAGAGAAAGAAATAGAAAGACACTATGCAATAATGGTAAAGTAGGCCTGTTTGTTTTTTTTGTGTGTGCTGCTCTGTGACTGCCATATGAACATTCTTGACAAACTCCATAACCTGCTGCTGAATGCTGATTACAAGTCTCTCTCAAAATCCCAAAGAAAAAGAAAAAACCTATGTTTCACTCAAGCCCTTTGTTAAGTGCTGTATGTATTTTGCAAGCTATTCAACATTTGCAACCAACTAAGCTCTATGGATTTTTTTAGAAGCACTAAATTTTTAAGCTTTTCCAAATTCATTCGCCTTCTGCACCAGACATAATTCACTGAAATCTTTAAACTTCTTGGTGTAACCTTCCTAGGCAACAATTCCTGAAGCAAGAAAAAAAAAAAAGAGTTCAGTTTTTTGTGGAATATATAACAAGTTAAGCATAAAGGTAATCACAAACACTACAATTCCAACTTGGATTCCCATGAGTATAAATGGCTCCATAGTGCATGTTCTATTATATACCATAGTTGTTCACATTGCACTAGGAAAGTTCAAGAGTCTAATGCTTATATTTCAAATGGCAATTTGAAGCACATGTTTAAAGTTAATAACTTAATATCATATCTAAGAGTAGGCTAAGGATTCTGCCATCACTAATAAAGGAATTGATGCTTTGTAGTTGCATCATATTATAACAAGGTAATATGGCCTTTATTCTCTATCTTCTTCTTTCCTGACACCCACAATCTCGACATGGTACTAGAGCCTCTATAACCAAAATATTCTAGAGTTTGATCCTTGATATCTCTGTTCTTTGAAATAAAATAAGTTGAGATTTAGCAGAACATAGTGGGTTTGTGCATTATCTACATCTCAATTTCAAAGTACCCTTGTACCTCTAGTTAACAGCATAAGCTTTTAGAACAGATGCTTTTCAACATGGTATCTTAATACTCAAACTCTCATTAAATATCCAAATGTCACTGACAAGATCTAGTGGACGAAACATCCACTATATGGAGGATGACAGGGAAGAAAAGGAATCCCAAACTTCAGTTGTAATCTTGTGGAAAAACCTTAAACAATGAGGACTTTCTAATTTTATACTTTAAAACTATTATTAAAGAGAAGTTCATTACTACCTCTATTTGGTTGAGTGTTGGCAACAGCATAAGCTCCAATGTGGCTGCCAGAGCTTTTGCGCATTAAGCCTGAAACAGCATGGTCAATGCCAAAGCCAAGAGAGCCGGAATCCTCTAATTCTGAAGGGGATGTTCTCCACATACTGTCCCCGTAAAATGACCCAGCATCATAAGCAACATTGTATGCCTCATCATAACTGCCATTTGGTAAGGAATATGAAGAACCTGACGTAACAATGTTATCGCTATTTTTTCCATAACCTACTGTTTTCGACCCTAAATTCACATCTCCAGAGCTACTTAGACTGCCCTTACCATATCCGGAGCCGATAATTCCAGTTTGATCTGTTCCAAGTGAGGAACTCCAAAGTGGTCCTATACTACCAAAAGAAGCCATGCTTGAATTTTCGTTCCGATAACCAGAAAGAGAATCAGAATTTGTAAGGTTAGAAGCATAGTTAAGATTCCCATTTCCCCACAAGTTCTGACTTGTAGAACTCATGGCCGAATTATTGCCTACATTTGCACCAGCATAACCTATGGCATTGCTGTACCTGCTTGGACTACCACCGAACGAAGAGTTCATTGTTCGCCCTATGAAGGTAGAAGTAAAGTTTGAAGTTCCATTTTGGGTCAATGGTGGCTCGAAGTTGAGTCCTGTTCCATAACTATGGCCGAAAAGAGGATATTCACTATGGCCAGCAGTAACAGCATTTGATCTTCCATCTAATTTAAGTCCATTCCTTCCAACTACACTTGCATTAAATCCCTGAATGAAACCATTGGGGCAGCTACTTACTCTACTAAGACCATAACTATATCCACCTAACTGGCCTCTGCTTGGACTTGGAGATAATTCCTTTGGTACAGCCCTCTTAACCTCAACCATTTTACCATTCAATTCATGGAAAGACTTGTATAGAACTTTCTCAACTGCTTCCTCCGAATCATAGGTGATGAATCCAAAACCTCTAGGCCTTTGGGTGTTATGATCATACATCACAACCACGTCTGTAATTATTCCGAATTGATCAAAGTACTTCTTGAAGTCGCTCTCAGTAACCGTGGATGCTAGACCTCCGACAAATATCTTCTTTGTACGGGATGGAGTAGGACCAGGTGAACTGTGATTACTGCTGTTGCTTTTGTTCAAAACATTCTGGTCATCTCTGGGGACAGCTTTTTTTGCTTCGACCTACATGTCGAATAAGTGACAACAGAATTCAATTCAAGATCATGTTACTAAATAATAATTAAGAGGGGCATTATTGAAATAACAAAGATCATGGATCAGGAATTGAATTTAAGAAAAATGTGTAGTAGAATGCATATTTAGAATCAAGACTCAATCTTCTCCATGCTTATTCACATTAATTCCTACCATTAACTTGTCAACATTTAGCCTTTGACACAAGGAATAAAAGGAAAAAATATTCAATGAAGTAAACTACAAAACGATGTGACAGCTCAAGCATCTGTTGATCTAGATTAGGAATCAAATCGTGTCCAAATGCAACAAATCTGCATTCTTAAAATATGATGCCAAACATCTAAACTTCACCACCACGAACACATAATGCGAATTCTCATCAAAGATTTAACAAAAAGTAAAACCAAACTAGTACTAATCAAATATCAATCTTTTTGGCTCAAAATCGCAATCTCTTCTAAAACTGAAGTTGCATCGTAATGCATCAACAATCACAATAATCCGATTTAATAAATCTGATTGCTTGAATCCTTTATCATTGTGAGGAAGAAGCATCTTGATTCATTTTGCCACAACAGAAAGCAATACAACAGTGAACCTTTAAGCACAAGCACATTGGGAAAAACATAATCACATATAAACAGAGACAGGCAAACTTACAGTTCTGCCATCAATGACATGTTTCTCCATAACAACTCGTTCAGCAACAGAAGCATCAGCAAAAACAACAAAGCCGAAGCCACGGGCACGCCCGGTGGTCCGATCCTTCATGATCACGGCTTCCACGACATCACCAAACCCCTGGAAATATTGTCTGAGTCGGTCTTCATTTGTGTCCCATGAAATCCCTCCAATGAAAAGCTTGCCACTGCCAGGGTCCATTTCCATTCTGCACTTTTCACCACACTCTTCCCAATCAAATTCTATCTCTAACCCCATATATATATAATGAAAAAAATCTTTAAAAGATGCATTATTCTTCTTATGTAACAAACATTGAAACGCATACACAAAAAGCAGTAACAACAAAATATATGAAACGATATATTGGATTGGATTTGATCCAATTAGTAACTCATAATATCCATAGAAAAACACACACACACAAAAAAGTAAAAATAAAATAAAAAAACAAAACTTCATATTCATTTCAGACACGGTAAGAAAAAACAATCGTCAAAAGCATGGCAACATAATGCTGATTGAGTCCAAATAAAAAAGTTCAACACATAAAAGTTAGAAAACTGCAGCAGAAGTTGCATCCATGAAAAAGCACTATATTTTTCATCACCGATCATTAAAAAAGGATGAACCCAGAATCCAAAATTGCAAAAAGAACCGAACTTTGAAGATAAGTGGAGCTGAACAACAACAAAAGCAAAAATGGGTGATGAAGTTGTGAAGATGAAGAAAAAAGCTTACCAAATGAAGACAACCCAGAAGAGGAAAAATTGATGGGAATCTAAGATCCAAGAGAAAGCATGAATAAGTTAGAGAGGGCGAGAGGCCCTCCTTCTTTTTTTCCCTTTTGTTGTTTTTTTTTTCTTTTTTGCGTTTGCAAATTATGGCTTTGGTTCCAGCAATGGTGTGTATATATATGTGTGTATGTATTGAATTATGATTTGTGAATTGTGAAAGCCTGAAACCTGTGCATCACACACAAACACATAATAGGTATGGGCACAAAAAATGAAAATAAAAATCATTTCTTTTTTGACGTCTAAAATAAAAGAATAAAATTGGAATATCACAAAATGAAAAATGCCATTTAAGTTATTAGAAAAATTATAAATTTATTACATTCAATATATTAAAGTTTAAAAATTTTACTATTGTTGATTTATTTAGCTC
>NC_029788.2:7509052-7512205 GCF_000816755.2 Arachis ipaensis
TGAATTGTGAATTGTGAAAGCCTGAAACCTGTGCATCACACACAAACACATAATAGGTATGGGCACAAAAAATGAAAATAAAAATCATTTCACGTCTAAAATCTAAAATAAAAGAATAAAATTGGAATATCAGCATGTAACCAGCAAAGAAAAGTGAGCCATTAGATGAAATCTCACACCATTAAAACCATCTATTTGATGTATTTGATGGCTACAAATTACAAAGTTACTGACCCTAGCATTCCTCGGACGGGGATTACTCGGATCCCCACGTCTGCCTTTTATCCCCCATATCATATATTAACAAAAACAATTATTTTTAATAATTAATATATAAATAATTATCTAAACGAATAAATATAATTAAACCGGAAGAAAATGGGGGAGATTAGATGAAAAAAACCAGAGGATGAAAGGAGAAAGTAAGTGGGCTCCACGTTAAAAGTATTCTTAGCACAAATGGCGAAGAAAATGGGGAGATTAGATTATAGATTCTATACATTCTGAAATTACAACTTGCCCCATATATTTCCATTTTGTATATATTATTTTTTATTTATTACTCTAAGTTTACTACTATTTTGTATTTTAGTCTTTGTAGGTGTGAACCCCATTTCACCAAAAAAAAACATTAAAAGTATTTAGTAATGTACATCTTTTGTCCTATCCTATTATAATAATCACCAAAATATTATTCAATTTCTTTTTACACTTTCCCCCTATGTTTATCCATTTATACAATAGTATTGCTCAAGACTAATTTACTTTTTTTTTTTTGCCCCTAAAGCTAGACTACCAATTTGAGCTAACAATATTGGGTAGGAAGTTGGAAGCTAACAGACATATTCTAGTATTTACTATTTCTTGGGGTCAAAGGAAACAAGATGTAGATAAATCAAACGGTTGTGATGTGATGATGCAAAAAAATTTGACAGATTGGAACATTTTGGGAAAGGACATGAATTTTGAGGTGAAGCAGAAAAAAATCAATGGAATCGGTGAAGTGGAAGTGGGATAGGCACAAACATTAATGTAACCAAAAAATAAAAAAAAATGAGTGGTTGCTCTACATATACACCTTTGCATCAACTTTCAAATTAAAGAAATAAATAAAAATAAAATTAAAGTAGGGTTATGTGTGAGTGACAGAAGGGATTGCTTGTACAACCACTCATCCGGAGAATAATACAACAGCTACATGAACCAAAACATCATTACTATATATTTTTGAACAAATGCATGTGCATAACTAACCTTAGGCGCTCTACAATTTCATCACCACAATGGCTCTAGGATATTTCTTTTCTCAATTTGATAAAAAGGATAAATTTGGATGGAATGTCCTTATATTCCTTATTTTTTCACTAAGATAATTATTAAATGGGATCCGTGATATTCATTTGCCCTCATAAATGAAGTAAACAAATCAAATAGAAATCAATATTACATAAATATCTTAAAATAAAATAGTTTATATGTATACTCGATTTTATTTTTATATAAATCGAATCAACTAAATTTACTTTGTGTTTTTTCAATATAAATCAAATCAAATAGATTCGATTTATTATATATGCTATATCAATAGTAAATCGAATTAACTTTATTCGATTTATATGTATATGCTGCATAAGTAGTAAATCGAATCTTCTGCAGCATATATATGTAAATCGAATTTAGTTGATTCGATTTAGTACTGATATAGATTATTGACATATACTACTTTAAAACATAAATGTCAATAAAAAAATATTTCTTACTTAAATTTAAATAAAAAATCAAAAAATCAAAACGAATAAGAATAGAAATTTAATTTTTGTATTTTAGTTCAAATGCCATAAAATCTACATTTTTATAAACTCATAAATGTTAAACGGAACATTAAACGATTTCTAAAAATTCATTAAAAACTATTATTTGACTTATTGACATCTAAAAATCATTACCGGAATTTTTTATGTTGAAAATATTAATATAAAATATAGCTTTATAAGGTGGCATAAGAGTTAAAACTTGAATTTTTTCAGAGTTAGGAACAACAGATAGTTATACAATATATCGTGACTAACTATATATTATACAATATGTAATTTGAGAAATAATTAAAATATTATATCAATTATATTATCATTTAATTTTTGAAATTAAGTATAGAACTTATTGCTTTGACGACGTTACGTCTAACTTAAACTTAGATTTTTCAGAGCATAAAAACATCAAAGCCTAAGTTTTATACTTAATTTCACAAATTAAATGATAATTTAATTGATACAGTATTTTAATTATTTCTCAAATTACATATTGTATAAATATAGTTAGTCATTATATATTATATAAATATCTGTTACTTCTGACTTTGAAAAAATTTGTTTTAACTTTTATGCTATCTTGGAGAGCTATACTTTATATTAATTTTTTCAACATCAAAAATTCTAGTAATAATTTTTTAGATGCTAATGAGTCAAATGATAATTTTTAATGAATTTTTAGAAATCGGTTAATATTCTATTTTACATTCATAAGTTTATAAAAATATAAATTTTCTAGAGTTTGAACTAAAACACAGCAAAATTTTATTTTTATTTGTTTTGATTTTTTGATATTTTATTTAAATTCAAATGGGGATATTTTCTTATTCATATTTATGTTTTAAAGTTAATAACAATTAACTTAAAATAGTAAATGTCAATAATATGTATTCGTACTAAATCAAATTAACTAAATTTGATTTACATGTATATGTTACAGAAGTAATAAATTGAATAAATTAGATTCAATTTACTATTAATATAATATATATAGTAAATCGAATTCAATCGTTGAAAAAGTATAAATCGAATTTAGTTTATTCAATTTATATAGATTTATTTTAGGATATGCATGTAAGCTAATTCACTTTAAGATATTAATGTAATTTTAATTCTCAAATGATTTAATTATGTGAATTACCCTAAACTTTTAATTGACTTATAGTAATCTTTGATAAAAATCTATTTTGATGCGGAAATCATATAAGTAGAAGAGTTAATATTTAAATTAGTCTCTAATAAATTTTAAATAAAATATTTTAGTCTTAACAAAATTTTATTTTTTAATTAAAACATATTTACAATTTTTTTTTTAAGAAAAGGGTCAAAATAAAAATATAATTAT
>NC_029788.2:7512351-7513963 GCF_000816755.2 Arachis ipaensis
TAATCTATAAATCTAATTACTCTGTTGGTCTCTATAATTTTATCAAATTTTTAATTAAGTCTCTATATTTTTATTTTCAATTGGATTCCTATACTATTTTTAATTTTGTAATTAAGTAAGCTCTTTTTATATATAAAAAATGTTAAAATATTAACAGAATATTTCTCCTAAAATATATGCAACGTAATTAGGTTTTTAATTATGGATACATTTAATTTGTGAACAAATATTCAGTTAACTCTAACATTTTTTACGCTATGAAGGACTTAATTATAAAATTAAAAGCAGTATAGGGATCCAATAAAAAAAATATAAAAACCTAATTAAAAATTTGGTAAAACTACAAGGACTAATAGAATAATTAAACCTAAATTAAATAACTAAATGTACTCTTAGAAAAATAAAAATAATAAAATGCAATGCGACATAGAAATAAATATACTTATTTTAGGGCTGCATATTGTCTTAAAAAGAAAAAGAAGAAAATATTACTATCTAAGAGTTGATAGCTTAATTAAATGATTAAAATATTAAATTAAGACAAAAAAAAATAAAAAACAAAAACAAAAACAATCTGCGAAATGTGAGGAAGAATGAGACCAAAAAGCTGGAGATAGGTTATATTTTACCTTGATTATATTAAATCATTTTGAGAAAAAAAAAAAAAACTCGAGGCACATTTTAAATTTAAATTTAAATACTTTTATTAACTACTTTGTAGTAAGATCATTACATTTAATAATAAGAAGTAATTGTATATCATATGATATATACATCACTAAATGCAGGTAATTTAAATTAGAAATAACAGGAAACAGAGCTGAGAAGAACACAAAGTGATGAGATAGAAGGAACCTGATGAAATGGAAGGAAGAGGGTTATAGATTGGAATTGGATGAGAGGCACCCCACAGAGAGAATAAGTGATTGAAAACTGAAATTCTCAGACTTTATTTATTTCTATTTTCATAGTTGGAGAGAGGGACAGACATGTCGCTTACAAAAATGTATCATTCCTCACCCATTAATGTTCTTGTCATACTCACACACAAATTTATACTTGCTTCTTGCTACTAATATGGCAAGACCGATAATCTTCAAATTAAAACTCAAATTATTACCACTGTCTTAAAAATTATAATAATAATAACAAGGGTTTACTTAGAATAAATGACCATTTGTATTCATAAAAAATAAAAATATTGACATATGTATTTACATTAGTTCGAAACTAAACTTGTACCTATGCAAGATGCCTTCTGTGTGACAAAAGTACTCTACATGACACTCTAACTCTCCAAAGATAGGGTATTTTTGTCACGTGGAAGACATGTTGCGTAAGTACAAGTTTAGTTTTGACGCGTTTTCATCTTTCATGAATACAAATAGTCATTTATTCGATTTACTTAATATTTTTTGGTGACATTCGATTTACTTAATATATATCCTAAAGGTATATATTAAAATAATTAAATAAAAAATTATAAGAAAAGTGATAAAGTTTAATTTTCAATATATTTATTATATATTATTAAAATAAAAATAAAAATACAAATTTTTTTATCAATGATAACTTTTTTTTGTGACATATCAATAATAACTTTAATATGTGT
>NC_029788.2:7514118-7517374 GCF_000816755.2 Arachis ipaensis
TATACCTCGTGAACATAGTCTAGATAATTTGGATTGGTGGTAAAATAAAATGGGTGGTTGCAAGGTTTTGGAATCAATATGCCTTTGCATAATAATAAATAATAATAATTTTGTTAAAAAATTTTTTTTCCTTTTCCAGCTATATATACATTTTTGCATAATTGACCACCATGTGGGGGTAATAATGTAGGAGAGGGGTCAAATGTCTCCTTGATTCCATGTTTTGTGATAAGGTGGATATTAAATCTTAATAAAGGGATATAAGAATGACTCTAAATTGGTCATATTAGATCAGATGCAACTATAATATGGGATTAATGATTGGTTACAGCCATAAGCCAACTATGATTGATGACAATTTAGACTCATGTTTGAGTTGGAGATAAGGTTGTGCAAACCATGAATCATCTTCTATTAATTAACAAACAGTATCATCCATGTTAGTTTGTTTCCAATTTATTCTTTTTCCATTTCTCTTTATAAAGTATGCATTACTTTGTGATAAAACAATCATTTGACCTAATAATAACAGGAGTGAAACTGATTAGATGAATTGGGTTTTCTAATAACCCAAAAACCATATTTTATATGAAATCATTTAACTATTTTTCTGTAGTTTAATTTTTAACTTTACTCCCAATTTGATTGATGTTTTTTTACAACTTTTAAAGTCAATATAAGACCATTTTGCTCAAAATATATAAAATTGTGCAAGATTAAGACTATAAAGTAGTATTTAAAAAGAAAATTGAGATTGAAAAACAAAAATTAAATTAAGGATTTTTATTGTATTTAGTAAAAAATATACATAATTGAGCTATGTTCAATATACTGTTTAGTTCAAGATCCAATGTTACTATACTACCTGCATCTAAATAAAACTAGCATCAGGTTTGATTCTCACTCAATCTCCATTAACAACTCTTAAAGTGCTCATCAAATCAAGAAAAGTATGCTCCAATTTTAATGGATACTGGAATCTCCAATTTTTGTATTCTTATTTTAATTTTGACTTCTCAAAAGTTTTAAGTGAAAACATGATATTTTTTAAGAGTGTGTTTGTTTAAAGACATAAGATACTGAGATAAGAATACAAAATATAAAATTATGTTTGACAGATAAAATATGAATAAAGATATCTTGTTTATAGACATTAAATTAGTATATTTTGTNNNACCTTTTATCATGCAATGTTATATAATAGACCAATTTTATACACTTTTAAGTTTTAACACACAAAATAATCACAAGGATTTTCCTTCTTACTACACAAGGCAGAGCAAAACAGATTAATTCAAGGAGTTCAAGTTAATTAGAGATGCCAAACAATTAATCACCTTTTGTTTGCTGATGATTCAATCCTTTTTTGCAAGAGCGCACCTAATACGAGCCAAAGTATTCTAGAATTGTTAAAGATCTATGAGGGTTTTAGTGGGCAAAAAGCCAATTTGAATAAGTCAGCTATCTTTTTCAGTCACAACACACCTCAGAACACAAGACTAGCAGTTGCTCAGACACTAAATATTGAACATATCGGAGTACAAGACAAATACCTGAGACTGCCCTCTATAGTTCAAAAATTAAAGAAAGCAACCTTTGGAGCTATCAAGGATAAAGTTCAGAAGAGGATTATGGTTTGGAAAAGAAGTCTATTGTTATCAGGTGGCAGGCACACGCTATTGAGAGCGGTGGGGGAGGCGATTCCTATTTATACACTCTCTTGTTTCAAGCTCTCGGACACGCTGTTGAGTGTTGACTGAGATTCATAGCATGCTCTCGCAATTTTGGTGGGGTCAAAAAGGCGCAGAACGAAGAATGGTTTGAATTAAATGGGACACAATGACGAGACCGAAGAAAGATAGAGGGATGGGGATCAAGGACCTAAGGGCGCAAAATTTGGCTTTATTGGGCAAGTAATGTTGGCGTCTAATGAAATACCCTAATTCTACTCTATCAAGAATGCTCAAAGCTAAATATTTCAGATATACAGATTTCCTACATGCAGAGATAGGAAGCGTACTGTCGTGGGGCTGGAAAAGTGTTCTTGAAGGGCGCAAGGTGATCGAGAAAGGCTTGTTATGGAAAATAGGCTCTGGCACTAATGTTCGCATCTTCCATGACCCCTGGCTCCCAACACCAGTGCCCCTTAATGTCCCTCAAAATGCACTCACAATCCCGCCAAATCTGCAAGTGTATTACGTTAGTGCGTTACTAAATCCTGATAGAAGTTGGAATAGAAATCTGATTGAGTCGATTTTTTCAGTTGATATATGCAATAAAATTTTTTCAATCAAACCAACAGAGGAGGAGGATGAAGTTAATTGGTGCTGGACAAAATCTGGTATATATGAAGTTGGTCAGGATACAAAATTGCTTATGGATTCTTTCATTCTCCTACTTCATTGAGGCCCCAAAACATACACAACAGAGTTTGGAATAGCATTTGAAAATTGAAATTACCACATAAAATTAAGATTTTTTTATGAAAAAGTCTTCATGAAAAGCTTCCAGTGTTGCAACAAGTTCACAGCCGGTTCGCATTCACTTCTGCCACTTGTCCAAGATGCATGTTGAAGGCTGAATCAATTTCTCATACTTTGTTCCAATGCCCCCTGTCTTCAATAATATGGAGCCTAAACTTAATAACCCCTGACCTATGGATGAGAAAAGAAGAGACCTTTTTCAATTGATGGCAATGAGTCTTATCCTGGGCAGCGACTCAATTCGACGGTAGACAAAAGACCCTCTTCATAGCGGCGCTGTGTTGGAGTACTTGAAAAGCGAGGAATTGGTGTATTTTTTAGAAGGTAATAAGCCCGGCACCAGAGATAGTGAAAGACGCCAGCAATTTAGTGCGTGAACTCGTAAGCCATACCTGATAGATGCTGATAATTTTCTTTACTCTTACTTTATTATTCTTTAAACTCTTAGTCTTTCAGTCACAGTTGGTAATAAATGAAAATACCCAATTCTTTTGTACTTCCTTTTTTTAAAGCACATGTTAAATGTATTATAGAATTACGCAAGTATTTTTTACATTCTTATATGAAAAAAATAATATGATAGGTTTATTATGTAAGTAAAATATATAAGCGAATTTATTTGTTAAATACATACACAATTAAATAATTAAATTTATGTCAACAAACTATAACTCAAATAATATAGTCTTTTTATCTTCATCTAAAAATTTTGAATTTGAGTCTCTCTTCTAATTTAAAAAAAAAATGATGGAATAATTCTCCCCTTCCTAGGC
>NC_029788.2:7517379-7526492 GCF_000816755.2 Arachis ipaensis
CAAAACCTCTCCTTTCTCTCTCTTCTCACGCCCCCATGACTCCATCTTCCGCAAAAACTCGCAACAGCTTCCATTCCCAAGCCTCAAGGCAACACCTTTCTCATCTAATTCCTTCCTTTCCAGAGCTCAAAATCGGACCTTGCAAACGGAACCCACTCGCCCCCCGTCCGGTGAAATCCACGTCATAGTGGGCCCCATGTTCGCCGGCAAAACCACCACTCTCCTCCGTCGGATTCAGTCAGAATCTGCCAACAGCAAGTAAACTCTCTTTCTATTCTCTCCTTAACTTTCTTTGTTTAAACCAACGGTATCCGAAATTTATTTCATTTTCAACTTAGTTTAGGCTTTTAGATAGAAAAATGTGAAAAAAAATAGTAAATTCTAGTTGTGGTAGTGCCAAAGCATTATGTGTTGAGTTTGTGACTTGGTTCTGAATGGAAACAAGACTAGTTATGCTTTCGAATGCCATGGTTGTGATAGTCACAGCTCAGGTATTCTCAGCTTTCAGGTCAAGCCACGCCGAACCGACCCTTACTTGGATAATGTTTTAAAAGGTTTATGTGTATCTGGGAGATTGGCTGAGGCAGTTGGGCTGTTGTGCCGAACAGGGTTGCCGGTGCAGCAAAGGACTTATTCTCTGTTGCTTCAGGAATGTATTTTCTGGAAACAGTATGAGAGAGGCAGAAGAATACACGCACAAATGATCGTTGTTGGATTTGTTCCCAACGAATATTTGAAGACCAAATTGCTGATATTGTATGCAAAATCAGGATATCTAGAAACTGCAAGCTTCTTGTTTGATAATTTGGCTGACAAAGGATTAATTCCATGGAATGCAATGGTGGCTGGATATGTTCAGAAAGGCCTTGAAGAAGTTGGATTGGAGTTTTTCTGTGGGATGAGACAGGCTGGTTTGAGACCAGATCAGTATACCTTTGCATCGGTGTTCAGAGCCTGTGCAACTCTGGCAGCATTGGAACCTGGGAAGCAAGCTCATGCTGTCATGATCAAGTCTCAAATTACAGAAAATGTAGTGATCAACAGTGCATTGATAGACATGTATTTTAAATGCAGTTGTATCTGTGACGGGCGGTTGCTATTCGAGAAATGTTTGAGTAGAAATACAATTACTTGGAGTACTCTGATATCTGGATATGGTCAGCATGGAAGGGTAATGGAAGTTTTAGATTCTTTTCAGAGAATGCTATCTGAAGGCTTCAGACCCAATTATGTTACATTTCTTGCAGTTTTGGTTGCTTGTAGCCATGGTGGTTTAATTGATGAAGGGCATAAATATTTTCAATCAATGATAAGAGATTATGGAATTATGCCACAAGGAAAACATTATGCGGCAATTGTCGACCTCTTAGGGCGTGCTGGGAAATTAAGAGAGGCTTATGATTTTGTTCTGAAGTCTCCTTGTAAAGAGCATTCAGTTGTATGGGGTGCCTTGCTTGGGGCCTGTAAGATTCATGGTGATGTAGAATTATTGAATATTGCATCAAAGAAGTTTTTTGAATTTGAACGGGTAAATGCTGGAAAGTATACTGTCTTGTCAAATGCTTATGCCTCTTCTGGCTTGTGGGAAAATGTTGAGGAAGTTAGGGCTACAATGAGAGAATCAGGGATTATGAAGGAGCCTGGTTATAGCAGGATTGAGGTACAAAGTGAGGTTTATTTCTTCTTTAAAGGTGATAAATCTCATCAACAAGCTGATGAGATTTATCAGGTAATTAGAGAGATCACCTGTATCTTAAAGGATGCTGGTTATATTCCTGACTCAAGTGGAAACTGATATACTCATACATTATGCAATGAAACATTGGATATAATTTGGATTTGCCTCGATGGAAATGGACATCATGATGTTGGCATTTAAACGATGCTTTGTCTTGCAAACAAAGCTGCCTAATTGCAGGTTCTGGATTTGAAGTGGAAGTGAAACAAATGGCCATATATTCTGTAGCAGCATGGAAATAATGTTGCTTTGGTTTTATGCATTTGCCGATCTATGTTCCTTTGGATCACTGTGATCTCTTGGAAGCATACATAGCAGACATATGTTCTGTTTTTACTAGCTGGTTGACTGGTTCAGTCTTCAAATTCTGGTTCCTTTTCCATGCTATTAAGCAAGCATTGTGCCTCACCTGATGCCATTACCGAGTCAGTTGAAGCATTTACTGGAATATTTTCATATTGGAAGTGAGTTCCCAGGAATGCTGTCTGATTTTGCCTTTTGGTTATCACCCATGATGAAAGTTCCCAGATTAATTCCTTTATCTTCTACAAGGATTTTCAAGGCATTGCATTGTGAGAATCCTGATTTTTATATGAACATGATGAGTTGAAGACTAGGTAGATTCTATTTGATAACATTCAATTTTATAGACCCCAATTGTGCCTTGTAGTGCTGACAATCTTGCATAATGAGTACAGAATTTTGGGGGTACCTGCATCTATGTGGAGTTTATGATGATGTATTTTTCTGCAGATTCTAAGTATTAATAAACCATCCTCTTTCGCAGAAATGTGGCAATAATTAAATCAAGCAAGGATACAAGATATGGATTGGATTCAATTGTTACACATGATGGTGCAAAATTACCATGTTGGGCCCTAACTAACTTATCATCATTCAAGCAGAAGTTTGGAATTGAGGCTTACGAGAAGGTATCATACTTTTACCATCTAAGGCTTCTTATCGGCTTACCTGATACCAGTTTACTGCTTGAATGTTAGGGTTTGGTTTTTTTTTTTATCCTAACAAATAATAGTTAATGACAGTTGGATGTGATCGGTATTGATGAAGCTCAATTCTTTGAAGACCTGTATGACTTCTGCCGTGAAGCTGCTGATCATGATGGCAAAACAGTGATAGTTGCAGGACTTGATGGTAACTATTTGAGGTATTATTACTTAGAATTTCTAATTTCAAATGTTCCTATCCTTTTAAGATAAGGATCAAGGTTGCTATGGTTGGAAGTTATAGTACCAAGAAGTACATGCTAATTGTGTGTCTACATATTTATTGGCAGGAGGAGCTTTGGTTCTGTCCTTGATATAATACCCCTTGCTGATACTGTAACTAAACTAACTGCTCTATGTGAAA
Source organism: Arachis ipaensis (assembly GCF_000816755.2). Classification (NCBI taxonomy): domain Eukaryota; kingdom Viridiplantae; phylum Streptophyta; class Magnoliopsida; order Fabales; family Fabaceae; genus Arachis; species Arachis ipaensis. The sequence goes on from NC_029788.2 coordinate 7,520,489, forward strand.
TCTGTGGAAAGCGTGCATTCTTTACCCTGAGGAAGACACAGGAGAAACAGGTCGAGTTGATTGGTGGAGGGGATGTCTACATGCCGGTTTGCCGGCATCACTATGTCAATGGACAGGTAGCTGTAGAAGCAGCAAGATTTGTTCTGGAATCTCACAAGGTTGAATGTCCCTCCCATATACATAAGTAGGTCCAAATTCCTTGGCAGCTGAATGTCCATTTTCTGCCACTAGTACATGGGATCTTTTCCTCAACCAGCATGTAGTGTATAGCCTTCATTTTGATGGACCTGAATTTAAAGAACTTCAGAGAAGAGAAGGAAGGAGTAGGGTAAGGGTTTGAACATTGTGACTGTTCTTTAAGATGAAACTATTTCTGTATTAGATTGTGATGATGATTATATGATTGTTGATTAGTTGGTCTGAATTTAATCATCAACAAAGTGATTATGTATTATAGAAGATAAAAATTCTCAATGGTTTAATGATGCTAATCCGTGATTATGTTACAAGAACTTACTTTTTATATTTATCCACATTCATTTCCATTAGCATGTGATATGCAACCAAACGCTTAGATACAATGCAATCCCTATCAACTAACCTTCAACATTACTAATACACAAAAAGTAGAAACAAACTATATGTAATGTTTACATGCAGGTGTCTTAGTAGAGATTACAAATCCGGTTGAGAAACTATTGCTTTCTCTTAGAATACCATGTAGATAATATGCTTGAAGCTTGATCTACTTCAATTCTGACTAATGATAGAACCTACTGCTGCATTATGAGAAATTCTTACCAACCTAGTCATTACCATTTCAACAAATTGCCCCTCAATTTCTATCTACCTTTATTGTGATGATTAGCAAACATTGATAAACTCAAAATGAAAAAAAGTACTCGAGTCAACGAAAATAGCAGTTGAGAACTGCTGCAACTTCACTTCAGAATCTATTGCATACTCCAGAGAGTGGCATTCTAAACTTTAATTAATGACAACATTCACTACTTACATATTTTAATAATTATTGTTTTGTAATCTATTTAATAGTTAAAGGAAAACATGATTAAAACAATAAATATATAAATTAATGATGAGTCACCATCAACTAAAGCTGAAAGGTCTCATTTCTTTTAAGTATTGTAATATAATACAATTCATATTAGCATCCTTCCAATCATTAACTATCTACCAACAATTGATGCTTATATGGATTAGCATCTGCATCTATGTGAGGCATGTGCACTGACAACCTGCAATACAAGCATAGCATAGCATATCAATTCACAAGAAAAAAGAAAAGAGAAGCTTCAAAAATAAATAAATCCCATAACAGAAGGAACAAAGTCATATAAAACTTGGTATATTTTTAAGGTAGAAACTCACAAACAGTTATCTTCATGTGAAATTAATAGTTGAGAATCAGTAAATAAAAATTTAGTTAAACTTGTCAAATTATCTAACAATTCTTAGCTATAAACTTTATATGAAAATAAATGCACGTGAATTTTCATATTTTAGTATGCTTTTGTAAAACTGATTCTACGTAGAATTATATGAGTTACACAAAGATGCTTTGATTGGGAATGAGTAATGACAAGTAAAAAGATTGAGCAACTGTACTTAAAGCAAACTGGCATCTAAACTCTAAACACGAATCTATGCATCCTCCAAATAAAGTTCTTCTTTCCACCTCATTTTCCATAAAAGAAAAGCAAATTCAGCAACTAGAAACATGATGAGTGCAATGATAAGGAATATAAGACAAACATTATCTAAGAACTCAACCAATTGGATTTGGAAGGACCATTGTGCAAGCACAGTCAAATTTGCACACCCCAACAAGGTTAAGAGCTAATAAACAAGTTAAAATATTGAAAAGCTCAAAGCTTTCAAAATCATGAGCCAACTTTACAACATGGACATCGAAAAAGAGCATCAAGCAACCGCCCAAAAGGAAAAGTAGGCAGAATAAAGCCTCAGAATTAAAGAATAAGAGCAGGGCATAAAACAACAATAATAAAGTCATTCAGTCCTCAAAGATGGTATTTTTGGTAACTAATTAACACCATTGGCTAATTACTTTAAGAATAATGGCATAAAAGACAAAACGGAACAACACATCAAGAACAATTGTAGCATGGAACTTGGGAGGGACCAAAAACCATAAAATGCTTTCATTGAGAGTCGAACTCAAGACCTCCCGCTTACTAAACGGGTGCTCTAACCAACTGAGCTATGAAAGCTTTGATGGCTATAATAATCACAGATAAATATTTTAATTCTGACAAAGAACTCAGTAATATCCAAACAACTGAAAAAGTTATTGGATAAAATCATAGAATAAAGTCTAATTAAGCTCATTTTTTAAAAAAATAATTTAAATAATAAATAACTATTAGAAGTAGCTTATAAATAAGCTATTTTGTATTTGGGTTTTTAATTCTAAAAGTGTTTATTTTAAAAAAAAATATGATAAAAAAAATTTATTATGAGAGAAGTCATTTTTTTTAACTTCTCTATAAGCTCCTAAATAGTTTCTTAGAAAGTTGCAATTTGGTTTTGAAAATTATATCAGACATTAATACTATTATTTTTCATAATTTCAAAGCTCAGAAAAATTACTTTTAAAGCTTTTTAAATGGGTCCTAAATGTAAATAACTTTTGTTTATATACATTTATGTGTATTAAATTTGTGTTTTTAATATTTGTGGTTAAGTATTATTTTTGAGGTAATGTGTTATATATTATGTTTGGACGAAGGAATATTTTAGAATAGAGTTGGCCAAATCATAAGATTAAATGATTGGATGTTAACCAAAGATAATGAGATTTGTCTCATTCTATATAAGGATGTAAGTTCAAAATTTACCAACTAATGAAAACTTTCTTACTAAAGTTAATATACACTATTCTTTTTAAATATCCTTATAAAAAAAGATTTATTTTTAGTGAAATAGAAGCTTTTTTCTTGTCAAAACTGTTCAAATATTATTATTGTCTTTCTTTTAAAAAATTGATATCAAGTATATCTTTTAAAAAATAAATTAATAAAATAGATTCTCAAGGGACCAAATCTTTAATTATTTTACTTTCAGCTGAAGTCATTCTCTTCACCTGGAATAAAGTTCATAGCTGAGAAAGGCAAGCTGAACCTAGTCTCTTGTGTACATGTTCATTCATGCATGTTTGTTCTTAATTACTTTTCTTAGTCCATCACACAATTACCAAATTATTTTCTTTTACAACTACAATTATGTGCTGAGAAGTGAGAATTCATGCTACAATATGAAAAGGTGGCTCAACTAGGCAAGTTTATATTGATCTAATATGTAAGAACAAATCTCAATTCTCAAATTTGTTGATGATAAATAAAGAAATATTCTGATGGAGATCAAAATGCTATCCAAAGTATATTGGTCTAATATGCTAGTAAAGAAGAAAAGAAAGCTGAGTCTAAAAATATCTATCATCATCTACAATGGTAGCTGCAAAATACAAATGAAAGAATGCTGAAAAGGATCTCTATTTGTGAAGTTGGTGTTGACTATCACAGTTCATTATACACCATACTGCAGCCAAACCCTTCAAGTATATGCCTTTTCTTCTTTTTCCTCTGTGTATATGACATAAACCTAAAAAGCAGTTTCTACAATCTTCCAAGTTTACCTGAAAGCTAATGACATACACAATTATTTTAGCAGAGCCTTAAAGTGTGTTCAATACAGCAAGTAAAGGTTACTTATATCAATTGCAATAATGTATATACAACTTTTTGTAATGTACCTTTGAGTGAACCATTTGATTTCATAAAGTTGTTAGCTAGAGGCTATAGAGCTCTCATTACCAAGTAATTGAATCCCTTCTTGTGCAGAAGTATGGTTTTTCTGAGATTCAATTTCTTTGGGAACACAATTTATTGATCTCGCAAGGCGCTTGACACAATTCAAACGCAGAGATTTCTGCGCGCCACCTGAAATTTGTTCATCTCAATGATTCAAACTAACAATTAAAGGTTCCAAGCTAGCTAGCTATGGTTTTTCTCAAACTAGATGCAAATAATAGAAAAAATGTTGTGTGTATATATGAATAGGCATAACGTCAAACACTATGAATGCAGAAACAACACAACTCCAGATAACAACAATAATAATTTACCACAATCAGCAGTTGATAGATCTTCCTTTGTTATCAATTCAGCTGGAACCTGTTGAGTAGCAGCTGCTGGGTCACCAATTGAAGATGTCAGGCTTCGCGCGAGGCGCTTAATATGATTTAGCCGAAATCTTGCTGAATTGGCTGGTTTATATGCTAGATTTTCCATATGAACTGATGATCCTATTGAATTGTAGCATTAGAACACACAAACTATACATATTCAAAAATGTAACAACTAGTACATGAGAGAAAACAAACCTTGGTGAGGGAGAGCAATGCCATGATGAGAGAGGGCAGTATGGTCTAATGGAGTGGTGACACCTTGAAGCTCATCACTAGTACTGGCTTCACCAGCACTTGATTCTAGAAACGGCTGCGGCTGCGGTGGTTGAGGGAGAGGAATGAATCCGGCAGCATTGTTATTTGCTGCCCTCTGCCTCCTCAGCTGGTAGTTCCGGCGCCTCCTGGCCAGGTGGCGCTCCCTTTGTTCCTGAGTCATGGCCTGCCTCCTCTCGCGGTCGCGAATTCTCCTCCTCTCCCTCTCTTGCTCTCTCTGCATCCTCCTCAAAACATCTCCCTCTCCAAACTCTTCCATGCACACTCACACTCCAACAAAATTTAACCTGATCCTCAACAAATTAGGATTCTTTTTCTCAATATCTCTCTCTCTATATATATATATACACACACACACACACACACACACACACACACACAACACTGACAGTGATGTTTCTTTCTCCCTGATTACACCAAAAAAAATTGAATCAATATCAAATTCATATAAATGGCATCATTAACATAAAAAAGAGCCTAATAATTTCTGTTTCTAGGAAGACAGAATCCAAATTAACAAGAAGATTTCATTAACAGAAACAGATAAGAATTTGAAGGTTGGGGGAATGGAAGAGATTGTTGTTACCTGAGAGTGCAGATTTTGAATAGTGGAGGAGGCAGAGGAGCAATTTGCGTGTGTACGTGAAAAAGGAGAATTTACATTTTACATGATCAGAAAATAAATGGTAGTATTATTAATAATTTAATATTATTAATTTTGTATGAGTAAATAACTGTTTTTTTATTGTTTTCATTTCCAAATTGAGATCTGCATGACAAGTTTCGTGGCTTCTACATCCCATAATAACCGTTCCTTCCATCATTGACACTTGACCATTTTGGTCTCTCTTAAAACATTATTACATAACATCTAACATGCTCTACTATGTTGTAACTGAATTGAATATATTTTCAATTTTATTTTATTTTCTGTCGTCCAATGAAATTGTATTAGTTAATTCTTTTTTCCATCACAAGCATAGAATAACACCAACTTTTACGTTACTCCATACCAATTCTTTTAACGATCTCTCTCTTTATTTTTAAGGGTTATATCAAGTAGTAGTGTCTAACTGTTTTGGAGTTAATATCTTGTATTATTTGTGGCTGAAAATTTATTACAAAGGTAACGAAGAAATTTTCTTTTATTTAACATTTCTTTTTTCTTGTCAAAAGGTTGTTATGGAATGGTGTTTGGAGTTCATTGTTTTTCCAAAATAAAAAATTTACTGTTTTAGTAGGTAGTTTCAGTAAATTTTATTTTGATTTCTTTAATTTTTTTTATTTATAATGTTTATTTTTATATTTTTTTCTCCCAACACAACTCTTAACAGGCAAATTAATTTTATTATGAAGACAACGTTAATGTAGGACGCGGATATGGAGAGGAGGGGAACTTTACCCAGCTGTGCTGCGACTTGCGGATGGGAACTCGGACAGTCGGACTCTCCTATTTCCTGTAAATTAAAAAAAAAAATTCATCTCCATCACAAATCGGACCCAGGG